>NW_017731618.1:347969-384791 GCF_001890085.2 Hipposideros armiger
GCAGTGTCACTGGCCCTCATATGTGGGATCCGAACCGGGGCCCTCTGGTGTCCCAAGCCAGTTCTTAACCATCGCACCACTCGGCCGGCCCTCACAATTTTTCTCACCATTCGTTAATAATATACATACTGAAATAGCTGATAGCCTTTTAATGAAGTATACCCATGACTAAGAGCAGTTAATGAAACTTAAAATCAGTAGACAATCACTATCTCAAAGGGAAAGTGTGATAATATACTGTCAAAGATGAGTCTTCCTTAGAAGGGAAAAATGGAACTTTAGAACATAATAATGTGTCTTCTAAATTAGTAGACTCCTCTTAGTGCTATAACCAATTGGCTTTATTAACTGCAACCTTTTATTCCATTTGGAGGTAAATTACTAGGTTCTAGTTTACACAAGGAACAATAAGACTATTGTATACTTTTTGTTCTTCTGCATTAAATTTTGAATAGTGTTAAATTGCTGGTTGAGTCTGTAGATACCTGGTAAAATATTCAAATATCGTTAAAGGTTGGCATTGCTTTATTTGTTGTTGGAATAACATATTTTTTTGCTTAAAAATGTAATTTGAAATTGAGACGATCTAAAGCTTTTTCTTTTCTTTATCACTTGCTGATGTTATAGTCCAAGGGGAGGCGTTGACCAAACATGAACCTGCTTTATAGATCAGTCAAAACAAATTATTTGGGCTTAATAATTAACATTTGCTATCAGTATTTGCCCATCATAATTATGATCTTTCACATATAAGTAAAAAAAAAAAACTTAGATGAGTTTAAACTAAAATAAAAATATCTAGAAATGCTACTGGTACTGGGATGGAAGGGTTCAGGTTTTCAGTGTAATCATTACACCAGTCTTGCTCTCACATGATCGTTGTGTTCCTCCTCTCCTTTTTCTCTCTCTCTGCCTCCTTCTCTTTCTCTTTCCCTCCCTCCATTCCTCCCTTTCTGCCTCTACCCTCTCGTTTTCTCTTTATTCCCGTGTTCTACTTCATCTCGAGGCTTTCTCTCCATGGTGAAAGATAGATAACAGCAGCTACAGGCTTCCATGATTGTAACATATAGTTAACACAGAAGAAAAGAGACTGTGCCCCATGCTGCATTCACATATTGAGGAAGACCCCTTTTGGCCTGTGTCACATACTGGCTTTCTGTTTGGCCAATTCTAGGACCGAATTTAGCTTACAGGATATTTATTGGGATCCATGTCTGCGCAAGAGAGAAGGAGACTGGAGTGAGCAGAGGGAGAAATGCAGCTGCTTTGCAAGCCCAAAGACAGCAGATGCCGATGAGAGAATGCTTTTCAGAGTGGCCTGCCGTTGGGTGAAGATGGCTGGGTCTTTACACCCCTGCTTGGATCCATTGTTGGATGTGGAGTATGTAGGGAAGGGAGGCAGTCTCTGAAGGGGCCCAACACTGAGCATCCTTTGGTGACAGCACTTCCTGCAGCTGGGGCATAAGTCTTTCTGTTGTGCACCAGTGTTCACCCCAGCCTCGTTTGTCCTGAATTCTCAGCTCCCAACCAATCAGCGTGTCCATAGAATGGAATCCCTGATGGACCTGTGCTGTCCTATGGCTGAGGCTGGTGGATTGGATTGTGTGTAGTCAACTCCACCTAGAGCATATAAAATTGGTTCCCATGAAAAATGTGTATGCAGCTCCAGAAGAAGAAAGGGGAAGTGTTATACCAACATAGACATGAAAATCCTGGACTTAAGTCCCTTAACTATGAAGCCAGGTTGTCTTTAGGTTTTGCAAATAAAGGGGGGTGTGATATTAGATTTTTATTCAGAACTTAGAATTTGGGTATGTTTTAGTTCTAAACCTATCCTCTCCTTTGTTATTAAGCATTTACTAGCTCACAATATAATATAAATAAAGACAGCTAGCATACATGAACTTTGGTTCTTATGGAGTTTATGATGTTACAGAGAAAAAATATTTTATAAAGGTTATTTTGCTTGTATTGTTTATTATTGGATATAATGCAAGTTCATTAAAGTAAATGTAATAATACAGAAAAGTGCGCTACATCTAAAAGAAGAGAAAACTCCCAGAATTGAAAAGTGTAACTTGTTATAATGTTGATTTTATTACTAGTACTTATACCCAGATTCAATGGCATTTTTTTTGTTAAAAAAAGTTTCTTGAAATTACTACATTTTGTTGGTATAGCCTACCTATTTTCGTTCCTGTTTATATACAAGTAAAAAAGTGCATTTTGGGATCTGAGGCCCAAATGTCATAATTCACTGTTTAGTTTGCCGTATAGAAATGCTAGCATTTGTGGTAATCTTTTGAAACATTTCCAAGTCATGTCAGCATGTCTTTTGCCTTCAGAGAGCACACACCATTTACTTTTAACCATCTTTTTTATGGTGGGGAAGATTAGCAGAATGCATGGAGCCTGGAAAGGTGGGTGACAGCTGGGAGAGATTTTCGTACAGGCCTCAGAGCCCTTCCAGAAGATTGATTATGCACCGTTTTCCGCCAGTCCCCTTAGCTTGACCCAGGTTATCATCGCGTCAGGAAGCTTGGGGCTGGACCTCACTGTATTTTTGACAACTTAGGTGACCTTAAGACATTCCTTTAATCTCCTGAAGCTTGATTCTCTTTTTCAAATATAAAAATAAGGACCTTACACCCTCTGATCCTAAATATGATATAAAGAAAAATTCATTCGATTTGGAAAAAAATGATTTTAGCTCTGTGGGTGCCATTTATGTCGACTGTTAACGCCATGAACTGATTGCTCCTGAGTGCATGAGTGCAGCGGGAAGCATTTTTACACCAGGGAACATTTACTGATAGGTGGTCAGTCGTTTACATTTCACCACCAGGAAGTCAAAGCAGTTTCTTTGATGCATCCTTACACTGAATCTTATCTTTCTCAGTAAATCTACTTGGGAACAAGTTACTGCAAGTCAGGAAATAACTTATCTGGTGTTTTCACTCTGCCTTTTTCGCAACTTGGACTTCTTGATTGGGGATGACTAGAAAATAATGCCTTCTCAATCATTTAAATGTTCCTTGTCAGCTATTAGCTAAAAAAAATTCTTGTGAAAGAACTGCAATCTTTTGGCTCTGTTCCCAAAGGCACAATGAAACTGGCAGATGGAAATACAATAGCAATTGTGCAGCACGACTGTGACTGTGACACACACACAGCCGAAGTTGGTAATTGGCTTCCTCATTACACACAGGGAGAGGCCTGTTGACTTTCTCTAGCTGCTAAAGAGTGTATATAGTTACTCTGCTGTGGCACTAGGTCCATCAAGTGCCGAGTGTGCTGAGAAGTGACAAGGTGACCTGCTGTAAGGCTAGTTCTGGCTGTCTTCATGTGAGTCACCTGACTGCTGTCAAAGCTTATTTCCTTCTCCGCTAACTGGTTGAAGATATATGTGCCAACAGGGATTCTGTTGGTGGTATATTGTAAAGAATTTGTGCCTGGCACAAGCGAGATTTTATCAGTTCATTATGCATTGATGAGAGATCCCACCGTCTGTAACTTTTTTTTAAAATTATGTCAAAAGTTTAGAAATGAAGCACATGTTATTATCTGGACACATTTCACTGCAGGCCATTTGTTTTCCTTTGTCTCTTGATTATTTTCTTCCTTACATGACATTTGACACTTTGGCAAGCTAACAATTGAGGACAGCCCATTACGAAAGATTACCTTTCATTGGGAAACAGGTGTCATGCCTGAGATCCAACTAAATCTAGGTCAACAGAAGCATCTTAGTTTACAGGATTAATCAAGACTATGCGTGCAATAACTTAAAGCCCTGTGAATGTAGGATGTTAGTTGTAGTGTTGGCACCGAGTCTAGGACTAAAACCCCACACTAGTCCCCACAGTGCATGTTTTGTGCACTTTCAGAATTCACATGAACGTGTTGCATTTGCACTTTTTAGCTCAAGGATAGATGTAGGTCAGGAATCTGCTGGTTGAAATGTTCTACTTTGAAAGGGCACCAGGTGAGGCTCTAGTTCTCTGACGTTGATAAATGTAATTTCATCTTCTACTTCTTTCTTGCTGCTGAAATTGGAAATGGAGAAAGCTCCCAACTCCCCATTCCTTCCCCCAACCCCTTCCCCTGCTTTGTTTCCCTCCTAGCAGTCATCCCTCTCTTTTGTGTTCCAATAGAGGAATGCAGTTTCCAACAGGGCAGGAACCTAGTGGGTAACTCACTGGCCACCATTATATCTCAGTCCCTAGAAAATGGCTCGCCATGAAGCAGGTATTCAAAAATCATTAGTTAAAAGAATGAAGCCCTTACTCCCAAGTGCACTCCATTTGCTGGGGAAACAGTCTTAGAGTAAAATAATGACGAGGCTGTGTCTGGGATCACAGTAGGGCCATAAACATTCCTTTTAGCTATGCAGCAGTTCATTTATACTAAAGATTAAATAGGCCAGATTAGGAATTTAACCCAAACTTGTAATATTTTCCTTGTAGATTTCAATAAATGGCTGGAAAAATGGTTGAAAAAATGTCTGCATATAGGACTACCTATGTGAATTATAGGGAAAAGATGTATTGTTAATTGAAGCTATTTTCATTCCACTATACTGCTTTTTGGTCCAGTGCTACGTTGGGGGAAATTAAAGCTTTATCCCTTAGTTAGTGTAGTTGAGGGATGATGGAGTCTGAGAAAGTACTTAATATTTAGCATATGGTAACAGCAGATCTGTTTCCTACATCAATGCTTTTAGACTTACAGGAAACCCTAATTTTTGCTTCAGCTCCATTTGTTCCAGACATACAATTTCCCATTGTTCTGTATAAATTCTGACCTCTTTTTTGGTCCGTCATATATACAATAACATGAAATGCAGCAAGAATATTAAAATGGATGAAAATGTTCTTTATAATAAATAGTTCTGAAGTCAATCCTTTTATACCTCTTTTTGAGATTGGCAATTTTTTATTCATGTAATTAAATTATGCTGGGAATAAGTTGTAATAACATATGTAAGAATTAAATACCCCTGGCTTTACCCTGAAGAAAGCCTGTCTCAGAGAAGTGGGTCCAGAAATGTGTGGGATGCTCCGATTTGGCTTGTTAGTGCCTTACTGGAGTTTTCAGGAAATTACAGCTTTGGGGAACAGATTTACTCTACTGTTCAAGGTTTGCCTAGAGCTGTACATTACTTTGAGACTTAGGTTTCACTAGGATGACAAAATCACCTCTTGGTAGGGCTAGGAGAATGTGTACTTTCTGATTGGAGAAAATCTAGGGGTGGCGTTAATCTGAAAAGACATCCTGATATTAGACCCAAGAAACTTACTGCCTGCTTGATGAGTGAGTGCCCCATGTATATCCCACGCCACTTCCAATCTCAGTTATAAATCCAAGTATTAATGAGATGGTGCTCCACTAAAGATTTAGAACAAATAATTAATAATGCATTCACTTTACTATAAAGCCATTTCAAAGGAAACCTCAGATTTTAAAAACTAGTGATTTGAGTGAGCAGATAGGCTTTCATACTGCAAAAAAATAAGCTTATTGGTTTTTTCAGTACAATCATCACTCAATTGTACTATTTTATTATCAGAATAAATATGGTGTTATTTAGATACATTGTATGTTTCAAATAACTCATGCATCTTATCGCTCTGTTTTATCATAGGCTTTGAAAAAGTAAGTTAACTTTTTAAACTATTTATATGCCTACCATTGATAAAATAAAAATTACAAAGAAGAAAAATCAAAAGGACCTAGGATGAGAATATGAAAGACCTTTTCGCCATTGACCTTTGTCAGTGCCAGTGAAAAGTTTAAGAAATGAATACTGCCATCTTCCAAAAATTTTCTCCTAATCGAAGTACTTAGAGAAAGAACTGCAGGAGACTGTGCTCTTTTCGTTTCAAAAAATTTTTCATTCATTTTCTTACAGCTTTTCCAAAGTATGATTACCCATATTGTTTCTGCTTGAATTTGAATATGCCAGAATTCCTTAAGGAATTACACAGTGAGGCAAAACCAGCAGTGTCCTAACTTAAAAACAAAATATGGAAAAAATATATACAGCTGACCTTTGAAACGCAGAGGTTAGAGGTGCCAACCCTTCTTCACAGTAAAAAACTCTGCATATAATAACTTTAAAAAAATATTTTTATTAAAATATAACTAACATACAATGTTATATTTGTTTCAAGTGTACATAATAATTATTAAACATTAATATAACTAAATAAATGTTAACCATGATAAGTCCAGTAACCATCTGACACTGGACTATGCTATCACAATATTGTTGAATATATTCCCTATGCTGTACATTACATCTCCATCACTTATTTGTTTTATGCCTGGGAATTTAAACCTCTTATTCCCCTTCACCTTTCCTCCCTTTTTAAAATTTTCAATTACAGTTGACATTCAATATTATTTTATATTAATTTCAAGTGTACAGCATAGTGCTTAGATATTTATATAATTTAAGAAGTAATCTCCCTGACTAGTCTAATACCGACCTGACAATATACATAGTCATTACCATATTATTGACTATATTCCCTGTGCTGTACTTTACATCCCCATGACTATTTTGTAACTACCAATATGTACTTCTTAATCCCTTTACCTTTTTCACCCTGCCCTGCAAACCCCCTCTCTTCTGGCAACTATGAAAATGTTCTCTGTATCTGTGAGTCTGTTTCTGTTTTGTTTGTCTATTTTCTTTCGATTCCACATATAAGTGAAATCACATTGCATCTGTCTTTCTCTGTCTGACACTCCACTCAGCACAATACCCTCCAGGTCCATTCTTGCCTCCACAGGTGGCAAGAACCCATTCCCATCCCTTGTTGAGCAATATTTCATTGTATATATGTACCACCTACTCTTTATCCATTCATCTATCAGCGGACACCCAAACTGCCTCCATATCTTGGCCATTGTAAACAATGTTGCAATGAACATAGAGATGCACATGTCCCCTCAAAGCAGCTTGGGTTTCTTCAGCTCGATATCCTGAAGTGGGATTACTGGGTCCTTCATTTTCTCTTATTATAGCCTTTATTTTAAAGTCTATTTTGTCTGGTATAGTATTTGCAACCCCAGCTTGTTTGTTTTCATTTTCATGAAATATCTTTTTTCCATCCCTTTACTTTCAGTGTGTGTGTGTCTTTCTCTCTAAAGTGAGTCTCTTCTAAGTAGCATATGTAAGGGTCTTGTTTTCTTATACATTCAGCCACCCTATCTTTTGATTGGAGCATTTAACTCATTTACGTTGAAAGTAATTGTTGATAGATATGTAGTTATTGACATTTTATTCATATTTTTTATCTTTTTTTTCCCCTTTTTTTTTTGTCTTAAGGAAGTCTCTCTAAGATTCTTTATAATTCTGGTTTAGTGTTGGTAAGCTCCTTTAACTTTTTCTTGTCTGGGAAGCTCTTTATCTGTCCTTCAATTATAAATGATAGCTTTGCTGGAGTAATCTTGGTTGTAGGTCCTTACTTTTCATCACTTCGACTATTTCATGCCAGTGCCCTTCTGGCCTGCAAAATTTCTGTTGAGTAATCAGTTGACAGTCTTATAGGAGCCCCCTTGTAGGTAAATAAATGCTTTTCTCTTGCTGCTTTTAAGATTCTATCTTTGTCTTTAGCCTTTGTCATAGTAATTATGATGTGTCTTGGTGTTGGCCTACTTCTTTGGGTTCACTTGTCTGGGACTCTGTGCTTCCTGTATATCTATGTCCTTCACCAGGTTAGAGAAGTCTTTCATCATTATTTCTTTAAATAGGTTTTCAATTTCTTGCTCTCCCTTTTCCTTCTCCCCTTATGATGTGAATGTTGGTATGCTTGATGTTGTCCCAAAGGCCCCTTAAACTATCTTTATTTTTTAGATTCAATTTATTTGTCTTTGCTGTTCTGTTTGGGTATTTTCTGCTACCTTCTAAATTGCTGATGTAATCCTCTGTTTAATCTACTGTTGATTCTCTCTAATGTGCTGTTCATTTCAGTTATTGTAGTCCATATTTCTGACTGGTTCTTTTTTATATTTTCTAACTCCATTTTTTATGTTTCTTGTCTCTGTTGAATTTCTCCCTGAGTTCACTGAGCATCCTTATAACCAGTGCTTTGAACCCTGTATCTGGTAGATCCCTTGTTGCATTTTGTTTAGCTCTTTTCTAGAGCTTTGTTTTGCTTTTTGTTTGGGACTTGTTTCTTTGTCTCCCCACTTTGGCTGTCTCCCTGTGTTTGTTTCTATGTATTAGGTAGGACTGCTATACCTTTTTGTCTTAGTAGGTGTGCTGAGGGGCTCCGTGGCACAGTCTTCCTGGTGACTGAACTGGGTACTCCAGGTGCATCCCCTGTGTGAGTTGCTTGTGGCCTACTGTTGTAGTTGAGCCTGGTTGCTGTTTGCACATCACTAGGAGGGATTGACCCCCCCCACCCCCAGGCTTATTGATTGCAACACCTGGGCATGACTACAGTGGAGGAGCTGTTGTGCAGTGGCTGACCATCCAGAGCAGGGTTTGCTTTAACAGGGCTCTGGTGCCTGCTGAGTGTTCCCTTTGGGTGTGTCATTCCCAGAGGCAGCTGAGTGATGTTCTCGCTGGGTCTGAAGCTAGCCACCAGGAGTGCCAGCCTCAGGGCCTTCTGGGAGGGGCCCCGCTGTAGGCCAAATTCAGCCCCAGCATGTGCCTGCCATTCCCAGGGCCACCTGGCATGAGCTACAAAGCAGTCTGCATATGGCCACCACCTGTGCTGGGCTTGGAGGTGGCTTGAGAAAGCAAGCTATAAACCAAGGCATGCTGTTGCTAGTGCCAGGCTTGGGGCTGCTCAGCCCGAGGTACAGGACATGCTGAAGCCAGATGCTGCTTGTTTGGGTGTTGTGAACCTTTGAGAGATTTTTAGGAAAGTCCATAGCATGAGGCACGGCAGGCCATTTATAAGGAGAAGCCACTGGAAGAGGCTTGGTAGTGCCTGAAATTTGGATGGGGCAGATTCTCAGGGAATCACTAGGGCAGGGCAGGCAAAAGGTGATTACTAGTTTAATGGAGACTCAGATATAGCGCCTGCCTGTGTCTGCACACTGGAATGGTAGAGGGCTCAACAAGTGAACAATGGCTTCTACCAGCTCTTCTCTCTGGGAAAAAGCGACCCTCCAGCCCTCACCCTAAGCCAGACAATTCAGTAACTCACCATATGTCCCTGGCACCTATTGAACTGCTGCCCCAGTGCTAGAGCTCAAAGCGAGTGAGTCCATCAGCAATCAAGTCTATGCACAGGCCTTTTAGAAGGATTTCCTGGGACTGCAGCTGCCCTTTGACTCACTTAGCCATGATCTCTGCTGGTTTTCACAGCCAGAGGTTATGGGAACTTCTCACACTTTGCACTGGAACCCTGGGCTGTAGAACTTGTTGTGGGGCTTGGACCCCTCACTTCTCCATGATGGACCTCTGCAGCTGAGATATCCCTCCCAATTTTTAACTGCCACATGCATCTCCACCATTCCTACCAGTCTCCAGCTTGCTTTTTCTGTATGTCCATAGTTGTAGGGCTTTGGTTCAACTAGACTTCAGGTGATTCTCAATGATGTTTGTTTTGTAGATTAGTTGTAATTTTGATGTGGTCATGTGAGGAGGTAAGCACAGCATTTACCTACTCCTCCATCTTGACCAGATATCTCAGTGTATAACTTTTGAATCTTCCCAAATTTTAACTACTAATATCCTACTGCTGACTAGAAGCCTTACCATGACATAAACAATCGATTAATGTATATTTTGTATATGTCTTATATACTGTATTCTTATAATAAAGTAAGCTAGAAAAAAATGTTATTAAAAATTTCATAAGGAGGTTAAAAGGAGTAAACTGAAGGTGCCCTCCACTGTGCTGGCTTTGCTGTCCTCTGAGTGTGTGTTCCTGCGAATGGCAAGCTCAAATTTTGATAGCTGCAAAAAAGGATTTCTTTGAGGATGAATTAGATGAAGGAAGTGTGATTCTCACATTGGTTCCAGTTAATGAGCAACCTAATGAAGAACATCAAATGGAACCAAGCATTTCTTCAATCTCGGAAGCAAACCTGGGGACTCCTAGGACAGATGATAAAGTTTATCTTCCTCAAATGTGTGAACAGTTCAAAGCTTGCCCCAAACCAATCCTCCCCTTGCCAACCATTTTGCCTTCAATGAATAAAGTGCATTGGGACACTTTGCGGAACTGGTGCCAACAATTTAATCTGAGTACCGATGGCAAGAAAACAGACCTTTATCTGAGGCTAAAGGAACATGCTTACTCTGACGAAAACCAAGAGGACACACTGCAATCAAGTTCAAAGAAATGCAAGATGGTGACCAAGAGAGCAAGGAGTAACAAAAGTTGTAAGATGAGTGAGAGAGAGGATATGACCAATAGAGTTGAGGTGATAACTTCAGCTCAGGAAGCCATGTTGGCAGCATGGGCAAGACTTGCTGAAAGAGCCATTCAACCAAAGGCTGTGAATTCATGTCCCATTCCTGTTTCTGCTGAGAACTTTCTGCTGCACACACACCTCTGGTGTCAGGTGGTGTGTGGTCCATGGCAGACCTCTCTTGGCAGACACACAAGGTTGGGTTTGCCTGCTGTTCTATGCAGGTCAGCCATGGGTGCCTGACACACCTAAAAAGATGATCTCTCTCTTCCTGTCACCGGCCTGCACTTTCCCATACCCAGACCTAGAAGATAATATGTTGTGCCCCGAATGTGTTAAGAGGAATAAGAGGATGATGTAAAGAATTAATTACAATGAAAAAGTAGAAGCAACCTGGTTTGAACACACCCACATCATTCCTTTTGGATAGGCCATTTCTTAATAAAGAATAAATGATGAACAGCTCACAGATCCCCCCAAAAAAAATTCATAAGGAAGATACAATACATTTGCAGTATTGTATGTATTTATTGAAAAAATCCACATATAAGTGGACTTGCTTAGTTCAAACTTGTTTTGTTCAAACTGGGTACTTTGTTTTCTTCCCATATCCCAAAAATGTGTATGTTAGGTAAACTGTTTCTAAACTGC
The DNA here is from genome assembly GCF_001890085.2 of Hipposideros armiger. Taxonomy (NCBI): domain Eukaryota; kingdom Metazoa; phylum Chordata; class Mammalia; order Chiroptera; family Hipposideridae; genus Hipposideros; species Hipposideros armiger. Next base: position 359,001 of record NW_017731618.1, read on the forward strand.
CCCAGTCTGAGTGGGTGTGGGTATGTGTGAGTATGCCCTTCGATGGAACAGTATCCTATCCAGGGTTGCGTCCCACCTTGCACCCTGAGCTGCCATGATACTCTCTAGCCACCCTTGACCCTGAAATGGAATCAGAGGGTTGGAAAAATCATTCTATTACTTGATTTTATTCATCTCCCTTAAATGTATATATAGCTCACATTTATTTCAATGTTTAATATTAGAAGAGTTTTTGTTTTTATTTAGAAGTTTGGTGATATTTTTATGACCAGAAATATGCTCTAGGAACTCTTGTTTATACCAATTAGCCTATGATATACTTCCAAGAACCTATGACAACATTAGGTGAGGACTCACTGTACTAGAGTTTTCATAAGACAAATTCCATGACCAAGGCATTTGAAAGTTATTAACTTTAAATGTGTACCTATTATTATTTCTAGTTCCTGCATCATCTAGTTAGTTTTTTTCCTGTGCTGTGACAGTTGATGGGTGAATTAGGTATAATTTCCCAGCATGGAACTCGTCCTTTTTAACCTTATCCTCTATTTCCTCCATTGTTACAGCAGCTACAGCAAACATGTCAGAGTACAGAACATTCCATTAAAAAGCATACCTAGCTCGCGCCTAGCTTCCTATGATGTTGTTTTATATGAATAATACGAAGTCTAGAGGTGAAATTAGTTGGAGTGCCCATGACTCAGCCTCTTTTTCCGGGGGGGGTGACTCATTCCACATTTATATATCCCTGACTTTGAGCCATATACTACATTAAGTGATTGAGATACAAACATGGATTTGCTGGGTCACTGACCCAGAGCCACCCACAGTCTGGGCAGACAGGATATGGCACTCATTAAGAATAATATGGGCTTACACACAGCCAGTACTGTATTCATATTATAGCTATCTATCAAGGCAAAGTGTGATTAAATATTACAATAATGTGTGCTGGCTAGACAATCTAATTCTATGGTTGGAACATGCACATACACTTCTGATTCCATATTAATGTATTTTAGCCTAATTATATCACCACAATTTTCATTCCTTTTTGTTTTGTTTTAATTTTAAATAAGATTTCACTGTCTTCCATATCACATAAAGTCATACCCTCCGTGAATTGCTTCGTTGTCTGATATACCTTCCCTTGATTATCCTGTAGGACACTTGAACTTGTATTTTGAGATAAGGCTTTTAGGAGGTAATGTTAAATAAGATCACAAAGGTAGGACCCTAATTTGACAGTGACCATGTGAAGACACAGCGAGAAGGTGACTGTCTACAGGTCAGGAAGAGAGGGCTCTTACCAGAACCAGACTAAGCTGGCATCCTGATCTCAGATTTCCAGCCTCCACAGCTGTGAGAAACTACATTTCTATTGTTTAACTCACCTAGTCTATGGTATTGTGTTATGGCAGCCCGGATGAATTAGGACACTCACCTATGCAGCAGTTGGAGCTCTCTTCCTCCTTTGTGTTGACACTGTCTCTACCTGAGTTGACTCTTCATTACCATTCACATGGACTTCTGAAGGGGAAGGCCTATTCTCTTTTAAGCTCATCTCTGATTCAATCTACACACTGTTGTCGGATTAAATGTTCTCATTGTTGGATATAAAACCTTTAGTCATTCACTTTAGCATACAAAATTGAACATATTTAATTTTACAGTCTCCTCAGCTTGTCATTCAAGGTCATTACTCCCTATACATACCCAATGTAGCCTTTCACTCAGTTAATGCTATTCTTGTGTGTCACACTCTAGCCAGGTAGGACTGCAGGAGTTTTTTCAGACATTCCTTGTTTTTTTCTTGTTTCATTACTTTGTTTCTGTTGAGTCCATTGTCTGGTTGGTCTCCTTCACATTCCATCTCCACCTGTCAAAATCTTTTGCCTCTTTCAAAGCCCAACTCAAATGCACCTTCTGTGAATCCTTATCTAACAGGATTTAGGGTTGTTGTTTTTTCCTTTTGATCTCCCATAGCTCTTTGCTGGCATTTCTTTGTGACAACAGGCCCGTGCTGCTCTGTGTCATGGCCTTTTTTTGTCTTTTGTCTTTTTCATCACCACCTCTGTTCCACTAGATTCGAAGTAAGCTTTTTGATGTCAAAGAACTGTGGATCCCTGACATACTAAACAAATGCTATTAAAAAAATACTTCTCTGTATTATAAAAAATATAAAGATTATAAACACATAAAGACACATTTATTTAAAAAATAGAATTGATTTTTAATTTGCCTTGCAAGTGCAGTGTTCCCTACATTTGTATCTGTAAATTGAAACTCGAGTGGTAACTTTTCTATTAGTCAAGCAGTAAGGGTTTCTATGAATTAAGACTCATGTAATATTAATAAGAGAGAAACACGGGAAGCGTGAAAGGTCACTTTTCATTGACAATTGACCTTGAAAATCTAAAAACTAAAATATGTCTGATATTTTCCATTTTTATTCCTTGTGATGTGTAATCAGGCATACTTTATCTGCATATAGGTTTATAATTTGACCTGACCGTCACAATATGACTTATGATATATATGTATGAGATCATTTCTCATTGGAGAAAAGAAAAAAAGAAGCCTTGGCCAATTAACCCTCAAGCTTATTTTCTGACATTTTGGTGTGGAGAAAGAGACTTAGAGGATAGAAAGGTGGTGCTTTTACTATGCTGATAAGTTAAACTGCCTGGAAGCAGATACTGAATCCTATTGATAAGAATTTCATTTGAGTTATGATTCGGGCATTGTTTAGCAAGATACCACACAAAAGGTCTTGATGTTTGAAATGTGTTTGAAATGGCAGATGTTCTCAGTGAGGATTGAGCCTTAGGGCAACATACATCTTCATTCTCTTTGTACCTATTTGCTCAATAACTGGGTTGGGGGGTTGGGGGAGGAGGGTCTAGAGAGTTATTTACAAAGCAGCTGCTCTTGGTGCCGCAAATGGAAGCGCTTGCCTGAAGACAAGAAAAGCAAGTAAACAAACAAACATCCAGACAGCTTGAGTCCACCAGGTCAAACATAAATACCTCTTCTCCCTCAAAAGTTTGTTCCCATTCATTGTTTCCTATGCAAGTCAAGTGGGGCAAGGATGGGATTTTTTTTTTTTTAATTCTGTGGAAAAAAAGGGGAATTTTCTTTAAATTTGACACAGCATCAGAAAAGTACAACACGATGTGCCTTCATTAATTTAACAAATATTTATTGACACTCTTCTGTGTGCTGAACATCTTGCTACGTTTATGCATTCAAATACAAGGTTTGCATAGCTAAAACAGCGTTCATATTTTAGATAAAGTTTGTATTTGACTCATGGCTGTATTGAAAAAAAGAGTAAACTGGAAGTTTTGGGAGATGGGGCCAGGATGGGGGACAGTGGTGGGGAACAGTAGCCTGACTTTTGAAGAACTTCACAAGTATCATTGTGTTTTTACTATGAAAGCAAATATTTGGAAGCGCACATAGAAAAGATAAAATCCAATTACTTAAAAGAATATTAAAATATCAGGATATTGATCTAGTATGTCAAGAAGCTCTTAGCAAGAAATGACTGTGATAAACTGAGGCGTAAAACTGCACACAAACAAATACGCAGTTCTGTGTAGTCTTTCTGTGGCTCCAAGCAACTAGGGAACTGCCTTCTCTTGGGGGATGATGATGAATAATCAACATGGTTAACATGCGCTGAGTAGAAGCAGAGTTTGCCACCCCAAAATATGCTTTTTGGAATATTGATGATTTTAAGATGGTTACTTTTAAGAAACAAAAGACTCAGAAAGAAACTTCAACCCTCCTTCTTACCTGCCTAAAGGAATTCAGATAGAAAAACCTGATTAAAGGAAGGGAGCTATTATCTTAGCATCCTGCAAACTAAATAGGGCAGCCCCGGTGAAACCAAGCAAAGTCTGTTTGTTAGACTCCCCCCTGAGTCCCATTGTCCTGGGTGGCCCAGCAAGCGCTTGTTTACTCTTTCTGTCTACCTGTGAATTGCCCGCATTCCCTTTGGAATCCCAGGCTTCTGCCTCCCTCTCTTTAATCCAAAAGGACATAGAAGCCTCAACTAACCAATGTGTCCTTGGGTTCTGGATTCTTAGGGAACCCGGTTCCTGTGTGTGCATACGTAATAAAGCTGGTCATTTTCTCCTGTTATTCTGTCTCATGTTAATTTGATTTTTTTAATTAAATTTAGAGAATTTGGAAGGTTAGAAGCCAGAGAATTTAGAAGGGTAGAAGGAGAATTATTTCCGTCAACCCCCACAGGACACACAGGCAGCGTGCCCATTACTTGTCCTCTGTCTTTAATCTCCTGGCATTCCGTGCACTCTTTCCCCCACGTGTACCTCTTGCACACACAATAGTGTCCTTGCACAAGCACATGAACATGCACACAGTCACTCGGTGTGTTGAACCACTGTCCTTCCCACTCTCCTAGTATTTTTCCTCTTATTTTAGGAAAATGTTTTCCTTCCCCTCCTTTTCGTTCTCCTTTAAAAGTGAACCATTTTTAACAATGTCATGTGGAACATATTCTACAAGAGACAAACACATTTCCAGAACCTAACTTGTGTTTTGAATTGGCAATTTAGTCATAGATGTGCCCTGCAACAGTCATAAATCTCACTCTATGTTATTTTAAAGTTATTTTCTTTACTGTCTCCAAAACACAGGCTGATTTTGGCACAGAAGTTTTGGGTTTCCTTTTGTTCTGGGTTTACCTTTTTTGTTACTTCCATTTGACAATGTGCCTCTCAGCATAATTTAGTGGCAAGGCTTAGATAGAAGAAAGAAACGGGAAGATTGATAGGTTGCTATTGCTATTGTCTTACATGACTTTTTTTGCCTTTAAATAGATTATTGATCTTGGACTAAAAATCTGCAGACTGTGGATGTTAAATCAGATTAAGGAGGCAAATGCATCAGTTTTATTGTTTTTAGTTAAATATCTTTTAAGAGAAATGGTAGTACATTGAGTATATAATTTGTGAAAATTTTTTGGTTGACATTTTAGAATATAAGCATAAGAGTTGTTCTACTTGAAACAAATAGAAACTGCTAAAAATAAAAATGAGACCTAATTTGGTCCTCTAATATATTTTTAAGTGAAATCTAAGCAATAATTTTAAGGTTAAAGCTTTATAACTATATAAACCTCCCTATTGTAAATCTGTCTTTGTCAGCCAGTAAACTTATGGTACAAGGAACCAAGTAACTTCATCTTCCTCCTGAGTAAAATAAGAGGCTAAATCATTCAGTTGACTTAATTTACGGGATGTTTTTCTGTTTATCTTTCAGACTTTATTGATCTGATCCAAGGTATATTGTGACGGCTGGCTGGAATTAAGGTTGGTGGTTTGTTTATATTGATTATGAATGAACTGTGAAATAAAATAGAGGCATCTTGGGCCCTTGGACAGTTGGGTCAGAGTCCTCTTGCAGAGTGTGGTAGAAAGCTGAACTTAGTGAGGCCTGGACATTTCAGACTTGGAGCACTCTTAAACGTGCTTTCCTAAGCAGTGTTTGTTTTGTAGTTAGCATAATTTCTCTGATTATGGAGTGTTTCATTTACTTTACCTGTCTTACTAGCTGAATTTCGATTAAATAAAAAGACCCAACTCTAATTTGTTCATTTAATAAACACATATCAAAAGAATGACTTCTTGCTAAGGCTAGACGTTCTCACATGTTACAGAATAGAATGGTCAGCTTTCAGAATTGGAAGGAAAACGCTTTTGAAGCCCACAATTTGGAAGCCACATTTCCTAAGGATGGTAGAGTTGAAAAATTGCTTATCAATTGCAAATTTCAATTAATTAGGAGAGTTTTAAGATGCCCTTCCTTTTGTTCTGTTTTCTTGTTAATTGGTTTTATGGGTGACTCAAAACCAGCTTAACTGAGTTTAGTGTAATAACAGTGTCTTGAATGGCACTTACATCAGTAAGCATGGAATTTCATTTATCCCTTCTATTTTCTTGTCTAGAACGTGTACTGAGATCTTAAACAAAATAAACACCTAAACCCTGAATGAAATGAGGGCTTTTGTTGCTCATAAAAGGGCAAAAATGCCAGGTGTTGCTAAACTTTTTGTATAGGCTTTTGATGAATAATTAACAGAGAAAAACATTGGCTTTTCATTTCTGCTTACACTAATCATGAATTTAGCCTTTAAAAGCCCATATTTACCCTTCAAATTGCAGTGTCTAACACATAGCAGTAAATGTATACACACACACCGAATATGTACCTTTTCCTGGCCTCAATTCTGACATCACTCTCCTACAATCAATCAATCTCTCTCTCTCTCTCTCTCTCTCTCTCTCTCTCTCTCTCTCTCTCTCTCTCACACACACACACACACACACACACACACAAACACAGAAACTACTATTATTTCTCTTTTTTATACACAAATTGTGTTTTCCTATTCTGGAAGTATGTATGGATTATAGCAAATATAACATGTTGGAATCATGCCTACTGATAATTAGGAACTTAATAAGGAAACAAAGTAAAAAAGTCTATAGAATGACTGTTAAAGTTTCTATTTGTAACCTGTATTATTTTAGTATGTGTTCATATATTTTGGAGTTGAATTTATTGAAGACACTTAGCTTGGCTTCCTTTTCTATTCACTCATCAGTATATTATATGTGAACTTTTGCACACGTTTAAACATGGGAATTCTTGTAAGACTCTTTGAACTTTTTGCTACTCTTTTTTTTCCTGCTAGCTCCTACCCACCTGCCCAAAGATCTCAAGTAGAATGATATCTTTAGGAAAGTATATCTTTGAATTAGAAATATTATTAATGTATATGGTTAAGTTTAGATTGTTAATTTTTCATTTTAATTAAAAGTGAATTGTATTTTGTCTTCTTCCCTTTTGGTTTTTTGTTTTATTGTTGGTATGGTCAACATGGCAACTTGAAGTCTCATCTCTTTTTGGCCACTTTTAAGAAAAAAAACACTAAAAAGCATGTTAAAAATAAAATATTTTGTTAAACTAAAATAATAATAAAAATAACTGTAAGAGTAACACACAAAATCCCAACTTTTCTTAATCTGTTCCTCTACCCATCTTCCATATGGAGAGTTTCTTTTGTGGGAGTGTGTTTGGTCTAATTGTGCAAAGTTACTATGACTTACATATCCCAATATAATTATATCAATTAAAATATATAAAGTGTACATAGAAATAGAACATGATTAAACCTCTCATATTGCTAGGTCTTCCCACTTGGATATGGTAGGTTAGCACAATTGGTATTGTTTTTCTTTCCAACTGAGAATGAAAAAATAGTTAAATTAAATTTCATAATTGGTCACCTAAACAACATTTTGAAAAAAGCAGCTAGCTGTAGCAAGCCTTTTTAAAAATATACTAATCCACCAGAAATAGCTAGATTCTCAACACAAAATACAATATATAGTGAAAATTACCACTCTTTTCTCAACTATAGCTAAGTCCTTTTGCTTCAGGAAAAAAGGGATTCCCTCATATAGGAAACTTGCTTTTCTATAATAATATTAGCTAAGCAAAATAACTAGTGTTGCTAGATAAAAGCAAGGTTTAGATAGGGGTGCATTACGTGGGGTATCAGAAATGTCCTTGTACACACACACACACACACACAATAAGACACTCTTATGTCTTTCTAGTAAGTCAGTTCTTTCAGCTTTCCAGAATCAATTAAGACAAGCAAGTCTTTGACCAGATAACTACATAGTCACTCTTTAGTGTCACCTCAGGCAGAAGCTCCACTTCCCTTGCAACTTGCTTGATTTTTCTTCACATAGCTCTCATAGCATTTGTTCATACTTCTTTATGTTATGATTATTTCTGGATGTGTCTTATCTCCCCTAGCAACCTATAGCAACTGGGGTCTTTGCCCCTGTGTCCCCTGCACTGTGAGGGCCTTGAAGTGGACAGAAAATGCTTATTGTGTGAATTATAAAGATTACAAACAATGAACAATGTTTTTACATGTCTGTAAACTAAATATATAGCTAAATGTGTGTGTGTGTGTGTGTGTGTGTGTGTGTGTGTGTAATAACAATTATTAATCACAGTATTCTTTCCCTTGGTGATGCATAGAGTTGAGCATAAAAGCAAGGACTTAAAAAAAAATCATCCAAAAGATATTTGAAGCAGTAATAATCATTAGGTTTAATGTGGGGAATTTTAAAAAGTAGAAGTATGATAAGAGTGATTGTTTTGTTAATCTACTTTATTCCTACATTTAGCATGATATAATAGTAATATACTTAAGGATGAACACATACCCAGAATTCTAATTATTGAATTGGCATGTGACTTTGAGACTCTGGAAAGATTTGTAGAAAGCCTAATAATTTGTTTACCACTTTAAGGACAGATACAAAGCTGCTAGAATCACATTTCAAACTGGAAAGACCAGTCAGTCCTAGGAGGATTTGCTTTCTCTTGTGCAGCTTTCTGAAATCTGAACTATCATAAATCCTTATTTTCTCCTTTTTATGAAAAGTAATCTTTTCCCGTTACAAGCATTACAATAAAAAAATATGCTCATGCCATGATTTGGAATGGGAGAGGTAGGCAGGAGGTACCAGTGCGTGTGAGAGGCACACTTGCTATGGCTTCTCAGTCTCCTCACATGACCTAATGAAATACCTGGAGAATATATGTTTTCAAAATTGCTTTGTATTTTGACAGAGTCTTGACATACTGAGAAAGTAGGCTTGTTGATGTCATGCCACAGAGGACAAATAGGAAAATACAACCCACCAGAAATATCTTAAATACCATGGAATGGATCTAATTTTTCCCATGTGAGAAAAAAATATTCCAGCTGATTTCTTTTCTTCTTAACTAAATGTTTGTAGTATCAAATGGCTGCAAAAAGACAACCCTTCGGATATGTTTTCACATAAACCCCATGCTTAAGAAATCAATCCTGTGGATTTAATTCACTAGCTAGCTAGTTTTTATTCTTTTCCTGAATTCATCTGAAAGCAAGAGTGTTGTTCCAAAGAACAGCACAACTGATCGTTTTGCAGACCATTTATATCATTAAAGAATGCCAGACTTTCACTGGAGCCTATATATTATTAGGAAAGTTTAGAGGATATAAAACCAGAAGAAGTTCATTTTCTTCTTATGTAAGAAATCCATTCATCTAGAAATCCTTTATTTCTTTTATGGCCACTTATTGCAAAATAAGAACTTTATACTATTAAAAGGGGATATGCTTTCTTGTTCCTCAGCTTCTGTAGATCTACATGAGACTTAAGTTTCATCTAAGAATAGAATCAGTTGCTTGGCAGAGAAAGGAATATAACGTATAAATACATATACTTGTATGTTAGATACGTAGACGTGCATGCTGGTGTTGGATAGTCTTGCCAATGAATAAAACAAGGGCTGTGCTTTGGGGCATATTTCATGGGCCATTCCTGTTAAAGAAGGTAAAATTATCTGCCTTTTCTGAACCAATTCCTTTTAGTTATTTAGCAATATTAAAAATGTTAGTTGAAAAACCATTTGCTATAACAAGCCAAACTTAATTTGATTTCATTCCATATTATTCAATGTCTTATGTTCATCAGCTTATGTAAGTTTAGAGCAGTGGTTCTCAACCTGTGGGTCGCGACCCCTTTGGGGGTCGAATGACCCTTTCACGGGTTGCCTAAGACCATGGAAAACAAAAAGATATTTACATTACAATTCATAACAGTAGCAAAATTACAGTTATAGAGTAGCAACGAAAATAATTTGATGGTTGGGGGTCACCACAACATGAGGAACTGTATTAAGGGGTCGTGACATTAGGAAGGTTGAGAACCGCTGTTTTAGAGTCTTTTCTTTGTGTACTTTCCTTTCCACTATTTTAAGTCTAGTTAGTGAAGGGCTGAATAGGAAAAAAAAAAACACACGCACACACACACACACACACAAACAAAAAAACACTTACCCATTAACACATGCAATCTATGTTTATATTTAAATATCTACCCCTGTCTCTCTCTCCACCCCCCAAACTCTATCTCTTTCTCTCCCTCTCTCCCTTCTATCATGCGGTAAAAGTTGTATGTCTGTCAAATAAAGTTTATAGTTCAAAAAAAGAGCAAGTACTGTGACTAATTTTTAAAATATCAATAGACATTTAAAGCTTAAATACTATCATCCTTATTTCATGAATAGAGATAGTCACTAAACCAGATATACTTTTTAAAACAGATCATTCTTCTATGAAACGTAATAGTTCTTAAAAATATGGAAAAGTATTTTGAGGGATAAAAATAAATAGAAAAAACACACATTTACCCAAATGTAATTCCTTGCTTATAATATGCAAGTATACACCATTCATTGATGGCTTGATTTATAAGATATTCATCTTCAGAATGATAAATAAGAATGAACTTGTTATCTTTTGCCTGACAGTCTTTCACCTATAGAATTGAAATACTTTTCGGTGTTGCCCTTAAATCTGTTGCCATGTATTATTACTGCCTTACCAGAAGTAGCTTTCTAGGTACAAGCTAAGGTGTACGACTGAGCTAGCCCTTTTTTGAAAAAAAAAAACAAAAACAAAAACAAACAAACAAACAAAAGAAACCCGAACCCTATCCTGGCATCTTTAAGGGCTCTTAAGCCAGCCACACCAGTCCCATAAAGGAGAATACATTGAACAACAGGGTTAGAAAACTTAGATGTATGTGTCCATGGATATACTGAGGGCCTCGTTTCTGAAACCATTCAGGAAAGTAAAATTACAAGAATTCTCTTCTCTATTTGTGATGTTTACTTTTATTTCCAAGTTTTTTGTGTGGTTTTTTTTTTTCCTACTGTTTAAAAATTTTAGATAAGTTTGAAAATATGGGGAAAAATGGGTCAATGAACAGGATGTTTAACTTGATAGGCAACTTTATAGATGCAAACACACTCAAATTTCATTTTGACTTTCCATTATCTCTTAGGGACTCAAAGATCTAATACAGACCATCTGGCAATAATGTTATAGGGAGAAGACCTTTGGACTTAGCTTGCCCCTTGGGGGTTTCTACCTGTTTTAGTCATTTGGAACTTAAGATGTAAATCTTTTACTATTAGTAGTATGTTTGAAGCATGTTCAAGCAGCCATGTAGGTTAGGTGAAATGAATGACCAGAGAGAAATTGTACATACATATTCAGGTTATGCTATTAAATAGATGTTTCAGTGGCATGCAGTCACCTTTTCTTCTGTTTCATACAAGTACTATTCATCATGAAAAAAATTTATGTTACATTGTAATAATTACTTAGGTTACCTTAAAATATCTTATGGTACAGAGTAGTTACATAGTTTTTACTTCCCTCTAGTAAACATTATTGTACCCCTTCCAGCATACCTGGAATTGTTATGTTCCTTTTACATTGTAGGGACTGAATAAATATCTGTTAATTTTCTGATTTTCCTATACCTGGGCAGTTTTAGTAAACTTTCTTGTGGTTATTATTGACATGCTCAGTTGTAGAAAGAGGATGAGAGGAGACCTGGTGGCAAAAGTTGTTTTAACTTTGTATTTAGAATATAACAAAGCTCTTCATCATCATATAAATATGAATAAGATGCAAAAGTCAATCACTTCACTCATCAACAAGGTGTAGAAAACTTTTAGAAATATAATGGGTTTTTGTTTGTTTTTTTTTGTCACCATAGTGTATGATAAAATGCCAATGGGAGACATAAAGTGTTTGAAATGTGATTTGGTTTAGTTTTGCTTTCAGAAAGTTTTCTCAGGTAAATCACTTCTCTTTGGATTGAACATAATATCGTCTCCACTTCTATGTCATTGCTTGCTCAGAGATATTTTTACCAGCTCATTATTTATCTCATAAAGACTACACAAATGCTGTTCTCAATAGTTATTTCTTTACTTCATCATTTGACACTGCCATAAATGGTGTCCCACTCAGCTAGTCAAACAATGTACCGTTTTCCTGGATGCAAGAGTTGTTAGCTGAGGTGGCCCCACACTGAAGTAAACCACTTCACAGGGTGGGAGGATGGCGAGGGGTGGGGGTAAGGAAGAAGTGTGCCCAAGGAAGAGAGAAGTGTATGTAAAAACATTCTAGTCACAGATAAATGCCTCAGAGCCAAATAGAAATTTTTAAAAAGGAAAGAAAAAATAAAAAGTAAAATAGCCTCGATGATAACCCTTTTTTGCCTGGTCTAGATTTGGGGGAACTAGATTGTTTTTTCAGTCTCATAGTTTCGTAGTGTTGAACTGGTGAAAAATAACTCTCCAAGTAATCCACAAAAGAAAAGGTTTATTCGGGAAAAGAAAAAGAAGCAAGACCACCACCACAGTGTAAGAATGCACAGCTCCGACACGGGCTCCAACCGGTAACCCACGTGCAGGAAGAAAAGACCCCGGTTCCAAAATGGCTAATCCCTTTATTATGATCCCTCCCCCAGAAATTACCACAAGGATAAAACAGGAAATCAGGATTATAGAGTTAACAAGGGGCCCAGCTCAACCCATAGTCCTCCCAACTCAATAGTTAAGCATCTTAAGATGTCAGTTCACTTTATCAATAGGAATTTATAAGTGACTATTTCTAAATCATGGGTTGTTTTCTGTACTCCTATATTAAAAATTTTGCTTATATGAAGGAAGCTTACTTAAGAAGGTGCAGTTTCAATGAAACAGAGCAGTTACTAGTAAATCCAGTAATGAGAATACACTTGTAGTTCTTTTGAGTACTAGGTTCCATGGCTTCTTCAGAAGTATTAAAAATGGTTTCTTTGCTCTCCAATACAAATTGAGGGGAGGGACAACTAATGCATATAAATAGTAACAAATACATGGTGATACAATCCAATATACAGATATAACTTTCTAGGGAGATCCAGAAGTTTTAATTCACTGTGATTTCCAAGGACCTCATGTTAAAAAGGCATTTCAGCTGGCTTTAAAGGTGAATAGAATTTAAATAAACATAATACAAAATGAGAGAGTAGTAAGAGAATTTCTTGAAAGGGGTCGATGGAAGCCAAGGCACAGAGAAGGGCTTGAAGACTGGGAACATAGAAAACCAGAAACAGGATGTAGGACAGGTTTGGGCCTGGATTGTACCTCTTCCCTCACGTTCTGCCTCAGTTTCCCCCCTCTTTTTTTTTCACAAATATTTGTTGAACTTCTTTTATGTGTATCTGGGTTTTTTTTTAAACTATGAACAAAAATCCAGTCTATCGTGAGATGTTTCATGCTCTTTTTGTGCACTAAGAATACTTATGTAGAGAAATATTTATGTGGGTGTCTGTTCCAAGGGCTTCCATTAATATTATGTTCTTGTGTTAGGTTTTGTGAAAAGAAAAAAAACAAAAACAAACACACCAGTTTCTTGACACATGCGTCTAACTGTCCCAACTAGCATTCATGCTACCTGAAGTTATTTTATTTTGGTATTAATATTACCAACCTTGTTAATAATTAAAAGTGAACAAAGTAATAAAATTAAGTACTTTATCTCTTTATTAAATTCACATGGGAAACTTGGAATTTCGCCATTTAAATTATTTGTTCAATTATCTAAAAGGGTTCCATGACAGGAAGATGGGTTAATTGGAATTGAAATTGTTGGGAAAATATAATTAAAAACGAAATTTCTTCCAACCCAGAAATCTTCTCCACAAAAGTGATAGAGAAAGAAAACACTTATGCTATTGAATAAACATTAACTAGAATACAATGCTCATTACAGACAATTCACTAAGAGATTGCAAAGACCAAAACAAGTTTCACTCTTTTAGTATATAGCCAAGGAGATACAACCCATTACACACATGCTTTCAAGAGAAACAATAGCTAGTCTTCAAGTAAGACAACTAAATTTACCTGGCAACTGGGGTGAACATCTGTGTAAGCTAATTGGCTTTCTCCTGAGGAGAGACAAACTTCTCATATCTTTATTACAACATGGAGCAAGGAACCCAGGGCGTTTCACTTAGTCTGCCATAGGAACAGGAAGATAGAGAAGCTGTCTCTCTGTATGTTTGCATTTCAAAATGATGGCTTCCACTTCCATGAGGAAACATTCTGATGTGTGAGAATGACCAGAGGCTTAAATTAGCCATAATAAAGATTTACATACATTTGTAAAGGACAGTGAAAAAGAAATTCTGAAAGAGAAAGGAGAGGGTCAAAGTCTCTACTCTTATTTTCAACAGAGAGACTGAAGCCTCTTATTTCTAATTTATATTTGCCCTTACAAAGCATGAAGTCATTGTTTCTTCAGAAAAGCAGTCAATGGATGGTTTCGGCCCAATATACTGCTAGTATGTTCTAAAACAAACAAACAAACAAACAAACAAACAAACAAACAAACAAACAAACACAAAATAGGCTTTAACATGGAAAGATGTAGTGAAATCATCCTTCCTCCTCACACTTGTAGTAACCTGCTTGTTGGGTACATCAGCAGGGCGGTCCTGTCAGATCTGGCCTTTGTAATAGGAGCTGGCATCTGTGGGAAGCAGAATGGACAATATAAAAATAACTTAAAGGACTCTTAGTGGTTTGAGATTGCACATTCACAGATTTCTGGTGCATTTACATAAACTACTCAACTAAAAGACCTTGCTGCTCATTCAAATGCTAATGTTTGTCTCTGCTTTTTTCCCAAAGACAAGCTGGAGGTCACATGATCCTAATTACTGCAATTATGAGCTTTCTGGGAGTAATCACTTAGGCTGCTCCCAGACTGGGCATCTGCTGATGATAAATAGACCAGGAGGTTACGAAGGCCAGGCTTCCCTGTAACACCTCTAATGATTCGTTTCTTAATATGTACATAAAGGGGTTCAGAACAGGCTTCCCCAAGATGTGCCAGTTTGGCATGTGAATTATACTGAGCTGAAGGCAGCCAAGATGCTGTGGGCTCATGAGAAACTTTTACCTCTACTGGAAAGACTTTAAATTAGGAGTGTTGCCCATAATAAGAGCTATTGCCGGAAATAACTTTTTATGACCTATCTATAGGGCAGGACAAACTTCTAATTACTGAACATGTGCTTTTCTTATCATTCTGCAAATAATCTTCTTCCCTTCTGAAGCCCCAAGTGTCTTACCTCATCCTTAGTTCACAATGCCATACATACCTCATTTTCCCTTTTTATCTCTGATCTCTCCTATATGTGGGGTCTCTGACTCTCTCATGTATGCGGATTTCCCATACGTAGGTATGTAATTAAATTTGGTTAGTTTCTTTTGTTATTCTGTCTTATGTCAATTTGATTATTAGACCAGCCAGCAGAACCTACAAGGGTAGAGGAAAACTTCTCTTTATATATATATATGGAGAGAGAGAGAGAGCACTAAAACCCATACACTCTAATAGGAACATTCTTTTTCTTATACACGTTATTTTTTTTCCTTAAAATTTCTCTTTAAATTTAGTAGGAACAGTTAAAAATTCATATTTTTGTGTGTGTGAATAAAATTAGCGTTCTAAAGAAGGACATGGAGAAGACTATTAATGACTAATAATGAGGCAGCAGCCTTCACCTACACAAATTTTAATTCTCTGTGCAAAGAGAAAAGAATGTCACAAGGGCTCAATCTCTCCAGCAGAAATATTACTTCATGTTATTTTGTTTTGTTTTATTTTACTGATTTGGAGGTAAAGGCCTAACTTTTAATTATAAGGGTGAGTCCTTAAGGGAAAATCCTTTAAACAACCTAAGACCTTCTGAGAGTTCTTTAACAAGGCAAATTATTTTCATTATTTTTTTTTATTTTTCTTAATGACATTTATTTTTCAAGAGCTTATAGTTTCATAGGATAGTTTTTAGCAGTATTGTTTACCTTGCTACCAATTACTTATACTTTTCAGACTATAGAGGACTGATAGCTTTAAATTTCATTGTGTATTATGGATTTATTTTTAACCTGGCCCTTATCACGCAGTAACCTTTGAGAAAAGCTCTGTTCATGCTGCATTGCCTGTTGGGCTATGTGACAGTATCTTGTCAATACTGCGTGACTGAAATAATGTTGATTAATGACAGTGAGGCAGACAGGCAAGGCCATGCACTTCTGAGTCCAGGAACATTATTAACATGGCCAGAGCAAAAATGATAGCATTTGCTACAAAACAGTATTTTGAACTATAAAGGCGGTGGAAGGAAAATAAACTGGAAGAAGTGAGCAGGATGAATGATACTAAATTAAGTCGTTGAAGTAGGCTGATGAATCTTCAGCCTCAGATTGAGAAAAATAGTGTCCCGTCTTATGCGATGTTTCAAGACATGTTTGTGACAAATACTTTTCAAAGTAACTTGAAAATGCTATGAATATCATCAGTATTTTGTGATTTGGAGTCACTCATTAAGTATTCAAATCAATATATCCTGTAAGTTTCAAAATTATTAATATGTGCAAGAGGCTTACGGTTGCAGATCTTTCTCAATCGGTGAGGAATGGCCTGAGCTCTCAATCCAGGAAATTGTTATTAGCAGAGTCATTAATTAGGGTCTTTTTAAAAGCTGCTACGTGGAAGTTTATACTTTTGTTTATTTAACTTGGGTCACATCTGAAATCTTCCTTATTCAAGGAAAATTTTAGTTGATGCTGCCCCTTCAGAAATTAAAAGTGTTTCGTTCAAACATAGTACAATTTATGGAGAGGAAACACAGACCAATATCCTGCAGGGACATCGCCTCAGTGCAGCCCACAATAATGAGTAATGAAATAAGAGTGGTCATCATTCTAGTGAACTCACAGTTATCTTTTCCTGTTTGCCTATGTCTGCCTGAATCAGTCTTTAGATATGACATAGTGCCTGCTTATGCAAAGCTTGGTAAGGCACAGATTAAATATCGGTGTTTTGACTCACCTTAAATTAGTATCAACAACTAGTTCTTTCGCCTCATCGCTTGCCACCTCCTCTCTCTTTATTCTCAATTTTTTATTTTTTCTGTTAGGATGCATGTTTAGACCTCAGTTCCTTGGGGGAGCCTTCCCTCCACTGGGCCAAATGTCTCAGCGATACATTCCCATAACACCCCAAATCTGATCTATCATGGCACTTCGCTTTATTTGCGTTCCTAAATCAACATTCGTTTTTCTTATTAATTAGATTCTAAGTTTCTTGAAGGGAGAGACCACATACGCCTTGTCTTTACTGTCTTTCTGGAACCTTGCCTCCAGCCTGATAGAATTTTTGTCCTCATTAGGAGCTGATTACTCTCACTGTCACACCCAGGGCTATTGTGGGGTTGCTTTTGTGATTATTCTCAGTGTCTTGTGTGCCCTTCTTTGTTGCTATCCCAAGCATCTCCTTTTAACTCCTCTGTCTGGGGTCCCAAGCATCTCCTTTCTAACTCCTCTGTCTGGGGTGCCGTCTGCCTGGGTTTTCTGCATTTTGGAGGCTGGACCTACATCCTAGGTCTGCCTTCCCTCCTGTCCTTGTTCTTCCCCACTGGAGGCCCCTATTATACTCAGCAGCGGATTTGCCCTTAAGGAACTTGGTAAATCAAAAGAAATCTCTTCCAATGGCACAGAGAAGAATCCTAAGAGGCAGACCTGTTCAGCTCCATTTGGCTATTTATTCATTTACCTTTTTTTTTTTTTTTTTCCAGGTGGTCTGTATCAAGGATGGAAATGCCCTAGATTTCCACATTTGTCTTCTACAGATTCAGTGTTTAGCACTTAGTGCTGTTTATATTTTAAGCATAACTTCTATAAAACTCTATTTTGAAAAGCTATGACTAACTATAGATACATATAAAAAGAAAGTTAACGGAAACGAAAAGTCCCCTTCAAAGCTGTTTTTTAAGACTTCTGTCATTTAGAAAAACAAAAGCTGCACTGCTTCGCTGATGACTTACGCCAGTGTTATTCTCCCATTTGCTAAATATTCAGTATTTAGTTGGGCTTATTAAAAAAATACAGTTGAACAGTTGAACGTATCAAATGCCTACAAAATGTGGTATGAGTAAATGTTGTTTCACAGCTTATTTTAGTATTCTTTTATTTAGTATTTAGTAATCTATACTAAATTCTATTTAGTATTCTAGTATTTAGTATTCTATTTAGTATTCTATTATTTAGTAGAAAGGTTGGCGTGGAAACCTTGAGAAGGCGTTTTTTGATGCTGGAGGCCTAAAGATTTTCATTTTGAAAGTCCTGTTTATCTTATTTATTCCATTTAGAATCAATTTTCAGGCTTATGTCTATCTAATTTTAGGAATTTGATCTTTTCTATAAGCAGAAGCAGTTCTTTCATCTAATTTTTAAAAAAGAAATGTATGTGGAGAGAAGACGAGAAGGAGGGAGGCTGGGTCAGAGGAGTAACTTAAGCAGTTTAATTCGTCGGCTACAAATACAAATTGTGGAATCATATAGAATGGGTTCAAATGCTGGTTCAAGAACTTGCTACTTATATGACTATTGCTATGATGGTAGACTTAAAAATGAGATAAAAAATGATATAATAGTAATAATCAAAAGAAATAAATGGGGGTAGTAATGGGATAATATATATCGTGCACTTGGCAGAATGTCTTGCATAAAGTACACATTCATCAACCTTCATTCTTATATTTGTAAAATACAAAGAGAGTGGTTACAAGAAAATTCCACAAAATACTTGGATTCAGAAACGTTTCCATCAGCCATTGTTGTCTGAATTATTATGTCTTTTGCCTTAATGTTGTGAAACGGTTATAAAATGTCTCAGGATCTTCACTAATTTATACGTAAACAAGCTTCTTCTGTGGGTTAAAACAAGAGTGTGGAAAAGTTCCATATCAATTTTTTTTTTTCAATTCATTATGTGTTGTGTTGTTCTGTGACTGACTGGAGCTCTTCTAACTCCATGATAATTAGTGACCATCAATGTTTTTGGGGATCCTGAGACCTGGGTTCAATTCTTGCCTCTTCTACTAAGCAGCTATGTGAGCTTGAATAAGGAATTTCAACTCTTGAAACCTGGGTTTTCTTATTAATTAAGAAAATTAAGTGGAGACAAGCCATATGGTTTCTAATGAATATATATTTTAGTTTTTAAATACTATAATGGTATCAGCTGTGGGTGTCAGGACAAGGTATGAGTTTCTGTGTGCCGTTTGTTTTTCCTACTACACATTAAATTCAAATGTGATATTGGCAATTACATAAAAATTATTCTCCATTCTTTAGTCTTGAATTTGCCGTCCTTGCAGATATACCCAGAGGCTATCAAGCTTTTTGTAAACGGCTTTGTTAAGTAAATTAGCTACTGATTTTTTTTTTTAACTTAGAATCTCAGAATATTTGGCAAGGTGGATGACACCGGTTTTCCAAAAACCCCTATCAAATAAATGGCAATTATTTCTAAATCTATTTTTTAATATACAGGGATCAATTTTCCATATCCTTATCTAGAAATGGCATTACTTAGGCACAAAACAGTTAAAAAAACAATTGGTATATTTTATACTAAAACAACCCAATGATATGAGTAAGTTATGATGAGAGAATAACCCAAAGGAGCAACTTTAATATTATAAAATCTGCCAATGTGTGGATGACCATTACTTCAGGGAAAGCTAAACTGTAGGCAATGACTTGCTGAGCTGAGGAGCGTTCTCCCAAAGCGAGTCCTTTCCTGAACGGACTGACTGACCCCTGGAGTCACTTGGGTTAGGGACAAAGATGAATATGACTCTGAGAAAAGTGTCATGGCACAATTATATAGACCTTACTCCTCAAAAGCTTCAACTCCTCCAACTAAAGTTTCACCAGGATATCAGAAGAATCTCAAAATTAGCTTTGGAGATTTCACTAAATAAGGATTATTATCTTTTCAAGAAACAAATATTCACATGGAATTCTGTATACGTCAATACTACCTGTGTAGCTTTGTTCCAACTCTTAGTTTCTACATTAATTTGTAATTTCTATTTTGTTTTCAACCCGAAAAAAGTCTGGGAAAAAAATTTTCACTGTAGTAACTTATTAGTTTCATTTCCTGCAATATTTCTTTTCTTGTGGTTGCTGGTTTCCAGCCAATTCTATTTTTGCATTTATTTTCTCCATTGCATTCCTTTTTTTTTTCCCCCGAGTAGAAGAATTTTTGTGTTGTCAAAATGGAATTTTTCTCATGTCATGTCATGATTTTGATATTTTCAAAACTTTAAAAGCAATACAGAGGAGAAATAGCAACAAAAAATAAATATACCATGGGCTTTTGAAAAGATCTGAAAATTCAAAAACTATTTTCAACCCTCGGTGGATTGGGAATGCCCAGCCACCTTTTCCTACATCCTATGCTTTTGAGTGCAGCAGTCAGCTTGACGCATCTGTGGTTCAAAAGAGGAAACTAAGAGTCTAGAAAGTGACCTCAAGAGAATGCAGGAAATGAAGTGATTAAATAATAATAATATACAAAAACAAACAGCATATTTCACTGCCTGAGTGCAGGAAAATTCTGAAGGTCGGTGTGGGGAATGCAATTCAAAAAAGTTGTAAATGAGTGCCCACATATGAGCATATAAGAGAGGTACAGGAGGGAGTGTTGTGTTTGAGACTTTTTTCAGTCTCTGTTTTTTTGGTTTGTTTCTTTGCCTTTTGGGGGGAGGGCCATTTTGTTGTTGTTACATGTTTAGAGCACTCTACAGTTATTTGGGTAGGATGCATGAGCATTTGCAGTTCAGGATGTAAGCATTTATAGCTTTAAAAAGGCAAGGACTCTCCCTGGGAGCAAATCCTTCTGTTTTTCTGCCTCTGTATGTTGAAAAATAGCCAAGAAGATACTAGAAATTCGTAGAATTTACCTTTCAGTTGAACTTTCTGTGCTAGATCCTTTCGGAAATATTGGCTGACTATTTTCTACCATCCTGAAAGTGAAAGAGGGAAGTGTTGCTATAATAAGAACTATAACTAAATCAAACAGTATGCCTGTTTTCTGGTCATGGTTATCATTTGTTTTACATTTCAGACCTGAAATGTAAAATGTGCAAAACTCTTTCCTAAGCCTGGTCCTCCACAGCACATCTATGGGTGGGATGTAGTTTGCAATCTGTAAAGCTGACCAACCAGAAAACCAACAAATGTTCTCTCTTTTCTCCCAGACCTACTTTACTAGATCTATGAATATATGAAAGCAGTGGACCTCTAGGCAGAAGAGCTCTCATGAATTCTACACCCTCACTATCTGCAGTTCTTTATGCTAGTCCTGGCATCGGGGTGATAAGTAATTACTAAAGTTACAGGTTGGAATTGTCTCAGTTTCCTGCAGCGGCTTTTCTGTCTGGTATCTTCCCACATCACCCTGCGCAAAAAATAAACACTTAACTCCAACCTACCCTGCCCCCCCCTTTTTTTCTATAGCACTTACAAATATATCTGATTTGCTTTATGTTCATTTGTATAATTAGTTATTGTTTATTGCTCTAACTGGAAAGTTTGTGAGAGCAGGAGGGTTTCCTGTTTCATCACCGATGAGTCCCTGACCCCCAGCCCAGTTTTTTGGCACATAGTAGATGCTCAATAAATATTTGTTGAATGAATAAATCTAGTTGCTATGTTTTATGCATCCACTGATGTCTACTTGTCTTTGGTTTCCCCACTCACAGTCAGGCACTCTGCCTCTCTTCTCTCTTTCTCTACTTCCCCCAATTCCCATCCCCAATAATAGCTTTCTTTACTACATTGAGGTTACCCACTTCATTAAAGAAGTACCTCTTCTAGATCTTTCTCAGATGCTTAGTATGACACCATAGGTGGCTGTGCCCTCCTTGAAGTGAAGGTAGACCCCCCCCCTTTGGCTTCCTTGGGTTCTTCCATGATGTGGGACAATGGTACTCAAAAATATATTCCCAAGACCATCAGTGTCAGCATCACCTGGGAACTTGTTAGAAACATAAATTCTTGAGCCCTGCCCCAGAACTAGTTAATCAGAAAAGTGTATGAAGCCCAACAACCATTTATCAAGCCCTCCAAGTGATTTTGATGCTATAATAACATTTGAGAACCAGTGATAGGACACAGGTTGTATCCCTGGCTTTGTTTTTATCTTCAAAAACCCTGGGTTCATTTCTTCAGGGACTCCAATAAGGACTTGTTAGACTAAATTCTCCATCTAGATTAATACAAGAGCTTAAGATTTATTTATTAACTTGTGGGCATGGTGGACAGAATCTATTATATTATGTGCCCTTGTAGAATTTTGCAGTGTACTAGCCATCGTTTTTAATTGTTTTAAGAAAATACCCAAAGACAAGATTGTACAAGATTCAACTATAATTTCCAATCCCCTTTTCTATGTGCCTACCTCCTCCATTCTGTTGGAGGTGAGCCATAGTTCTTCAAAATGACTAATTTGGTCTAAGGCTAAAAAAATAAAGTACTTTAGAGCAGGAGATATTACACACAGGTATTATATTTTATTTTTCCTGAAAATTCTTCTATGTAATTCTGTTTCAAAGCAACATAGGAATTTAAAATACTTGTTATTTCCTCTTTCTGGGGAAGACCAATTAATTGTGGTTCCTTAAGACTTTTTGTGTCTGAACTAAGAATAAGGAGGTGCTATTTGTCCTTTAGAAGGGAGTTTGCCTGGCCCAGATGAGAGCTAAGAAGAGTTGCAGCCGGGAAAGGATGGATGTGAATGAAAGAGCAGCAGGTACCCAAGGTAGACAGGAGATCAAAGCTTCCTTGCCTGCAATGTTGGAGCATCAAGGACAGTACATTTTGAAGAAAAATAAGCAAGTTTTGGAAGACTGAAACTCTGCTGTTATCAAGGTTATGTTTCATTACAGGGTATTCAGCCCAGATCAACTTGTAGTCAATACATTGCACATTGACTAGACTGAATAACTAAACTTTTCAGCAAACAATTGTATGCATGCTCTGTAAAGAGATAGTAAGTGAACCCCTGGGACAGGGGACATTGCATTGCATGGTATGAGGGAGAAAAAGTATACGTCTATGAAAATCTTGGATATTACCATTAAGTCTGTTACAATAGCTCTTGAAGGAAAAAATAGAGGTACGATAATCAGGAATGTTATTTATTAGTGTATCCAATCTTATAATGACAAAGGGCCTGCTTCAATCCTTTTTTAGCTGTTCTAAAAGTAGAATTCCATTTGAAATAAGCAGGAGACAACCAGATTTATCAACCCCTAAAATGTATTAACAAGATGAAAAATACTCTTAGGAGAAGCAATAAATACTTGGAGCAAAAATACATGTCACTAAGTGCCTATAAGCTATTTATTTCTCATTTTAACTAAACTTTAATTGTACTGCTATCTATCCTACACTAGTTACTGCTTCTGGACTGCTGAAGTCATTTGTTAGGATTACACACGGCCCATTTTTTTACTTTTTTTTTTTTCATTAGTGACTGTAGGAGGAACATGAACCCAATAATTCTATGAGAGTTGAGAGCAGAGTTTTTCTTAGGTATATTTAATTTTATATTTAATAACTAGATCCAGGGGATCAAAACCCTGAAATAATACTAACTTAAGCTAATCCAAGTTTGGCGTGCTACTTCATCTTCATCAGGGACCCAGGTGTCCTCTGTATTTGTGCTCTGATGTCCTCAACATAGAACTTCCATTTTGTGTCCAAGATGGCTGCTGCAGCTACCAGTGTCTCCTCACCTGTGCACCCTGGAGAGCAGGAAGGGGAAAGAGCAGGAGAAGGACATGGTTCCACCTTTTATGCATATTTCATACTAGTCAAGCAGCACACATCTCAATCCCGTTGACTGTAATTTAATTCTTTGGTTATAGTTTGCTATCAAGGTGAAATCAAGGTGTTTTTTATTCAGAATAAACTTGTGGCCCATTAGCATTGAGGATTCTTTGGCTGAAGACGAAGGGGAGAATGGATAATGGAGGACAATTTGTAGTCTCTGTAACACTAGAATTAGCTCTATTTACTTTGTTAATCAGACAAGGAAGTGCAGATTATTAGGATTTCAGTGAGCGTTCGCTGCTCAGTGACTGATTATAGGACAAATATAGACAGGAAATTAACTATCTCTTGCAAATTGTGTCATCTGAGATCTTAAACTTGCCTGTTATTTATGTGACTAAGTATTTTTCTCAGTTTGAGTTAAATCATAAATTCTAGTAATTTGTGTTGATAGGACAAACATTTATGAAGTTCTAGGCAGCATGCTAGATTCTTGATATATTATCATTTTTTTATAATCACCCATTAATATAGGTATTCAATATATTTTATAGTTGAAGAATCTGATTGTTAAAAGAATCAATTAACTTGCTCAAGGTCACATAAATAATAAAAGGAGTTGTATTTTAATGCATGTCTATATGGTTACAAAATATGTGTCGTTCCCCCCCTCCAATATTTTTCTGTATCCTAGTAGCTTCTCAGTGTCACTGGCACTGTATTTGATTTGTTTCATTTATCTTTAGATCCTCCTTGTTAAGGATATTACCTGTAGTTAGGAATTGAATGAATAAAATACTGAATCCACTCTTTTTGCTGAGCTGTGAGTTTTCTTTTCTTTTTCTTTTTTTTTTTATCATATGTTGACTATCCAAAGCCATCTAGTGACTTTTTTATGTTTAATTTCTGATCAAATCTAGGTAATGGCTAAAATTTCATTGAGCAAATTAGAAGACAGTAAGTGGGAAATTACAAATAGTTTTTTTCTTCGTAAGAAAAAAACAAAAGAAATTCAAAAAAAAATTAATAGGAATAAAAAGATAATGTCTTTTTATTTCTAAGTTCTTATTGCACCTGAATTTCCTCATGTTATGGGCCTATTTTGTCTATAGTCTGTGTTCTAAAACATCTGTTCTTCCTCTTTCAAAACTTTTTTCTTATCATTTAATTGCATGGCTTTTAAAGCCACTTAAGAAAGAGTATTTAGAGCCATTTAGTGGTTATTACATTCGAGTGCTGTGGTAAAGAAAATGCAAGTACTCCTTTTATGAGCCTGAAACAGACTTTCATGAAATAAGTTATAAAATAGTTAAATGTGTGCTTGCCAAATTTATTCATATTAGGCTTAAGAATACTGAGACAGAAGCTGAATAAAATTTGCCTTTAATACTCTTAAGATGTTTATTGATTGGCTAATATGACTTATTTGTCATTATGGTACAAAACACTTTTTAAAATTTATCTTAACTAAATTCTGAAATTTGAATAATAACATTTGCAATATATGAAATGTTGATTTAAACTACTTTTGCAAACAATTCCTCTTTATGGTTTTAATGCTCAATTTAAGTGAATTTCATTATCCAGGTACAAAAAGTACCTGGGGCATTAACCAAATTAGGGCACTCTTATGCAACCAATCTTAGTCTCCTAAGGGACAGCTCTTACTGAAAAAAAGTGACTTTAAACAATGTTATTTCTTTCTAAAATAAACATGTTGACTATTTCCTTTCTTTGGCTACTTGTAAAATAGAAGCCCTTGAACTCTTAGGATCTAGTGTTCATTTCTTTCTTTTTTTTCTTTTTTTTTTTAAAGATTTTGTTTTTAATTGGGAATTGGGGGAGGGGAACAGTGTTGGGGAATTGCGGAAGGGGAACAGACAAGTTGCTGCCCTTTTGTTCCTCAGTCTAGTTGTGGAGGACGTCGCTTCACTGGCCCATGTTGCTATTATCATTGCGCTCTTCCTGGGCGAGGCAGATGGGTTCCTGACTGCTGGACTGCCGCTCATGGCGGCTCTTGGCAGCTCACGTCGGCTACTGGCCACTCACACCAGTTGCCAGCCACTCACGGTAGCTTATGGCAGCCCACTGCAGCCTATGCCGTCCTCGGCGACTCATGGCAGCCCAGCTCCAGGT
>NW_017731618.1:384803-402140 GCF_001890085.2 Hipposideros armiger
TCGCTTCACTGGCCCATGTTGGTATTAATCATTGTGCTCTTCCCGGGTGAGGCAATTGGTCGCTGGCCACTGGACGGCTGCTCACGGTGGCTCATGACAGCTCACGACGGCTGCCAACTACTCACAGTAGCATACTGCATCAGGGGCTGCAGCCTACACCATCGCCGGCGACTCATGGCAGCCCAGCTCCAGGTTGAGCTGTTGTTCACCATCTTAGCTGTAGAGGGTGCAGCGTCACTGGCCCTCATGTGGGATCTGAACTGGGGCCCTGCTGCTCAGAGCTGCTGTCCCAAGCCAACTCCTAACCAACGCACCACTAGGCCAGCCCAAGTGTTTATTTATTTCATATAAGGTCTTCATCATCATCATCTTCTTCATCATGACTAATTTTGGGGGAGTGCTGAGCCCTTACATGTGTTATTTCACTGAATTGTTATAACAGTTCTAGGATCTAGGTAATATTATTATCCCTATTTTAAAGATGATGTAACTGAGGTTTAGTAATGTTAAATAATAGCCCCATGGTCTCATGGCTTATAACCAACTGGGTCTGTTGTATTCAGGTTGAGACAGTATGAAATCCAGAGCCTTTCCTCTATACCATGCTGTGACCCCCATGTATGATACACCAACTCACAGGTTCTTAAATCTGATTCTGGCCATGTCTAGATGGCTGTCTTTTAGCACTTTCTCACTAAATCTTCCATCTCCATTTCTAGCTGGCCCCCTGGAATTCTGGGTCACGAAATGAATGACCTGCTATTCCTTTACACTAAAGTGGACCTGAACTAAGTCTAAGGGCTCTCTGCATTTGCCATTTTAACTCAATTGGTTGATTGTTTTAGTTAACCATTCAGTTTGATGAATTTTTTCACCAACCAAATGAGTGGTGACTTTAATGTGATCTTAAAACTAAACTTAACCTACTGTTTGGTGAACTCACGAAAAAGCTGAAGATTGCCACCTCTGTCCCTCCCCCACACACCACTTTCCCTTCCTGACCTTGTGTTTGCCCTTCACTGCATTCTGTGCTCAATGCCCCTTTCTAGTGCAACTTGACTTCCATATTTGTTTTCCCTACAGGCCCCCACCCATGTCAAGATATGTTTTTAAACAATTTTTTTCTGGTTTCCTATTCGTTCTGTTTCACTGTTGAAATTTTAGAAAGTATAGAACTATATAAAGAAAAAGAAAAACAAAAACCAAAAAACATAGAGCCCATGGCTCCATTTCCGAGATGCTGCTACAATATGCATTTTGGCAAATTTTCTTCTAGTCTTCTTTTGTTTGGAAAATTTCTAAGGCATTAGAATTAGTTAATAGGATACAGCCCTTTAAAAACAGAGGACTGGGCCGGCCGAGTGGCGCGATGGTTAAGAACTGGCTTGGGACGCCAGAGGGCCCCGGTTCGGATCCCACATATGAGGGCCAGTGACACTGCCCTCCACAGCTAAGATGCTGAACAACAGCTCAACCTGGAGCTGGGCTGCCATGAGTCGCCGGCGACGGCGTAGGCTGCAGCCCCTGTGGCAGTGGGTTGCCATGGGCTACCGTATGTAGCCAGCAGCCAGCGTGAGCGGCCAGCAGCCGCAGTGAGCGGCCGTCCAGAAGCCGGCGACTGATGTGCCTCGCCCGGGAAGAGCGCAATGATGGTGCCAACTTGGGCCAGTGAAGCGACGTCCTCCACAACTAGACTGAAGAACAAAACGACAGCAACTTGTCTGTTCCCCTTCCCCCAATTCCTCAGCACTGTTCCCATCCCCCCAATTCCCCAATAAAAACAAACAAACAAAAAAAACAGAGGCCTGATTGTCAGGACTTACTTCCAGTTCAGATTTAGATAAAAGTTTCTGGTGGTGTTCTGGGTGGGGGGGTGAAGAGGTCAGTGAGGACCTAAATTGGCTTATACTTGGGGGAATCAATGTCATGCCACCCTCCAGGGGAGAATAGGAGAGTTGCTCACTCGTTAAGACTATTTCTGAGAGAACTGGGGTAAGACAGTGTGAGGGTAGCTGGTCCAGGTAAGAGAGGTCTTTTTAAATCTATTAATGCAAGGAGAGTGGAAGCAAGGACCTGGCCCAACTGGAGTGCTGGCAGAAGGAATCAGGGGATCCCAAGAGACTTGGGCTGCAATGGGCCAGCCAGCTGCCCGGCTGCCCCAAGGGGCTATGCAAAAGACCAAGATAACCTGCCAAGAGGTGTGGAACCTCCACCTTCAACCTAGGCCAGCTTGATTATTTCAGAGATCTTTTTGTTAGTTTGCCATTAATAACAGCTAACATTTCTTGAGTAGGTGTCCAGCACTGGCTAATCTATTTCCTGGTGTTATCTCATTTAGCCCTTACAACAAGTCAGCTACTGTTAGGATCTCCATTTTACTGATAAGAAGTTAGAGGCCTGGAGAAGTTGGTGGCTTTGCCCAAGGCCACTGGCTAAACAGAGGCCTAGGAATTCCAGCCCTGGGGTTATTCTTTCTCTAAACTACCACATGGTCTATGATTTAGACTTTTGTCTGGGGCTTATGGTGGGATTCTAATCTACTATAAGAAACTGCTATGTGTGTTTGTGTGGGGGGGAGGGCGGGGTGGTGGTGGTGGAGGTATTTTCCTCAAATTAGTACACAAAGGTAACATTGCTTAGCCTTTTAAAATTACTTAGTAAAAACCTGATCTATAAATATGTCACATATTCATACTGTCTACTGACGTTGAAGTATTATGGGCTCTTAATTCTGTCAACTTTTTTTTTTTTTTGAGTTGAACCTCAGTTTTATTCAGGTAGAACATAGAATTCTATAACAAGATTATCTTTCTCAAATGCCACAAATTCTACAAGAGTTACAATTTAATATTTTAAGTGAACTACTCTTCTGAAATAGCAGTAGTGATAAAGCTAATCTATAGTAACATGAAGAAGTGTCCATGAGATCTCAAGGTCATGTACCCTGCCTTGCATTTTGTTGAATAGAATACTTGCATATTCCACTAAATGGAATACTTGCATTTATTTTTTTAAAGCTTTTTGGGGGATATAATTCACATACCATACATTTCACTCATTTAAAGTATACAATTCAATGTTTTTTCATTTATTCACAGATATGTGCAACTTTCGCCACTGTCAACTTTAGAACATTTTCATTATGTCAGAAAGAAACCCTGAACCCTTTACTTCTCACCTCCCCAACTCACACCCATCCCCAATTCTAAACAACCATTAATCTATGTTCTGTCTGTATAGATTTCCTTATTCTGGATTTTCATATGAATGGAATCGTACACTCTGTGGATTTTTGTGACTGACTTCTTCCATTTAACATAATATTTTCTAACTTCATCCAAATTGTAACACATACCTAACTGTTCTTTGTGTTATAGTTTTTTTGTAAGGGTTCTCACCCTTCATGCCATTAAAATGTGACTCGCTGTTTATCCTTGAAAACCTCACTGGACATCCATAACATTTCCAAGGAGCACTTATTATCCTAAATTTTGCACAGTGTTGTAGACGGGTACTTTGGTTCTTCAAAGCTTTAAGAACACTCTTGAATTACTTGTATTCTGTTTTTGGTTTTCTCGGTTATACCACTGTAATGTATGTATATAGCACAGACACAGTTGTATGTGTGTCATATGTGTTACTATGTTGGATGTATTACTTTTCAAGTATTCTCAGTTATACCAAATTAAACATAATTGATTGATTAAAATAATATAAAAGCTAGTATAGTTTAGGGTTTTACTTATTCTCTGTTCCTCATTGTCTTTTTCTATAAACAACCTATTATATAATAGTAACTGAACCGGGAATAAATGTTATAAATCTTTGTTCCATTCATTGTACATTTGTAAACCTAGAATACATTTTATCTAAAAGTACCCTAGAAAATCAGCTTTTTCAAAACTTTCATAGAATGAAAGAGATCATAGATAAAAATAAAATAAATTATAATAAATTGGCATTTTAATTGTTATGCTTTTTATTTGAGCACTGTCTTAGATTGAGACAGCTGAATTTTGAAATTATTCTCCTAAACATTTGTTAATCACCTGCTCTGTACCATAAACTGGACTAGGTGTTTTCAAGTATATTTCAATTATCTATGGCATATGCAAATATATAATACACAGGCAAAATAATGTCACATTTTCATAATTATTGTTCCAACTGTTTTTTCTCTGCCAAAGACTTTAGTGGATTATTTTATTATCATGCATCATTTTGTGTTTGAGCTGACATCAGGAAAACCAGGCAGTTAAAAACAAACATGAACCTTCCCGGCAAATTCATTGATAGGCAATCAGTTATAGGGCCAATCATGGATTCAGACTATATATATATATATATATATATATATATATATATATGGTGATAATATAAGTTGTATTGGGAAAGGATTAGACCTGTCAGTCAGTACCAACTAATTAAATGCTTCTGCCCTCGCTATAAATGATCTCTCACAGATTGATTATTTAGAATGGATTCAGAGCTTCCAGAATAGATACCATATAAGAGAAATCTTTGGCTGAGCCATAAGATAGTTTTGATTTCAATATACTTGGGTTCACAGTAGGAACTCTGGGAATTATTTAGTGTTTTCCATGCTTCAAAATTGTTGACTTCCACTTCTTTAATAGCTCAGAATCATATTTTGATATCTGTTCAATGAATAGTTGACATTATTAAGACAGTCAATATTATTGGTATATTAACTAAAAACTGCATTCCTCAGGCACATTTTTATAAGGAAAATATGTGGTGAAATGTGAAGCTATTTCAGAGTGTCACTCTGTAGCATAAGTTTAGTTTCTCATTAATGTAAAGAAATTTTAAAATATGGTAATTTTTTCATAAACCTACGAGCAGTTAACTGTTCAAAAGGAACACATATTTGTGTCTATCCAGAATGGAAGTTATTGTCTTCACCCTTCTTTTCCGTTCCAATCTATTGGGATGTACCAAATTGGTGTTTGCATTGAATACATTTATTAATTGTGTGTACAGATACTCTGGGGGCAGCTTACAACAGTGGAAGGAATGTGTTTTATGGGGTTTGTTTTTTTCCCTTAAGTGATCAAACAACACTGACCCAAGAGCAAATGGTGACTACGGTAGACTGATGATGTCAAGAGCAAATATATTTTGAGAATCCTTCATGTATCCCTGAAATTTATTAGATGTTTCATTCTAGTTAGGACTATTAATGGGCAGTCCTTCCTATCAGTTTTATCAATGACATGAACATATAGATCTGTTTCACTGGAATGTTATGAGAATGAAAGGGGCTTAGTTGATGTTGAGATCTTGACCTTATAAAGTGCCATAGCTTTTAATAAAATTTTTAATGGAGAAAATACCCAAGAATGCATTAGATAAATAAATGATAAACTTCAAAATTTAGCTCTTTTACGTTCTTTAAACTGTTCTCTAACGTCTTCTCAAACCAATAATCACAGAAAATGGTTACTGCATATTTCTAGTGTTTTCTGAGTTCACTGTCAGTGACAGATTCTGGGCCAAATCTACTACTGTAAACTAACATAGCTTTTGTGTGGTTTGGGCAATAAACAAATATGTCTTCGTTGAGTTTGCCAATAACAAATTTGTACAATTCCCTCATTTCAGACATAGAAAAGCAGATTGTTAAATTATTTAATTTAAATGTTTTGACATTTATTTTATATTTATATGTATCTTACATAAATATAATCAGATTATAATATCCATCTTAATGATATTGATAATAAGTGCCTTCTTTTTAAGACAAGTCAACAGCAAAACCTTATAAAAATACAACCAAGTCTGGTCCTAAAATGAAGCCCCAATTTTTGGGTATGCTTTAGGGAAAAGCATCCTTTGGGAACAATAAGATCACAAAATTGCTTCTATATTTAGTACTCAAATGATCATCTCAGGTCAATATATTGTTTTTCTTAGATACTCAGTATTGAGAACATTAATTTTTTTTCCTGCAGAAAATACTAGCTAGTTAAAATGCCTAGTCCAGATGTTCTGATTTATGTCATAAATTAGGTCACATGAGTGACTGAATCATGAAAGAATAAAGGTGAATATAGAATTAATTAGATGCAACAATTCATGTCTACATTCATATCTGTTACAGAAACATTGCTGGGCTAATCCTAAATATGTTATTCACCCTGGTCTTTATACTCGGCATTTTGTAAGAACAGAATAGTCCATACATTTTTTTTCCCACATTTATTATTATTATTATTATTATTATTATTATTATTATTATTATTTTCAGGTGTACAAAACAATGCAATAGTTATCCTTTTCACCCCTCACAAAGTGACAAATCCCCCGTCCACTGTCCCCTCACCCCCGATATCATACATATCTGTTACAATTCCATTGAATCCATTCCCACACTATATACTCCATATCCCATTAGTTCATATATTTTAAGGTAACCCCCAAAATGATCATGATCCTGGATAATTGTATGATCAGCAATTCAAATGAACACAAGGTTTAACTAAATATTTCAGTTTTTATTCCAGAATATCATCAATTACCTAAATGATATTGCTTTCTGCATTAATCATCAGGATCACACAGGAAAGACATCATTTTAATATTTAATATTTAATATTTAATATTTAATATTTTGTTGAAAAACCAGTTGTACAGGTATGGTCTTGAATTAAAAGTTATTTAAGTTATTAAAATTACCTGATTCTTAAAGAAGGAAACCACTGATGTTTTTCTATAATTAACTTAACAACAATGATATTCTTTGTTAGCTACACTAACACATATCTATGGAAGAATTAGTTAACTTCATTTTGACTGAGCAAACATTAGGAATTTAACAATAGATTTGATTAAATCAAGGTGATCCGTGCTGGGAAAGAAATACTTCTTTTGTCAGCATCTCAGGTGTTTTTAGTAACAATGTGTTTTTAGTAACTGCAGAGGCAGAGGGAGCTATTATGGAAATTTAGTATGTATTTTAATCCAAAGTATACTGGGAATTTGCATTCATGTTTTTGAAATTATACTATTATTTTACAAAACCAGTTTCATCATCGGTTCCATTTGTACCGAAAGTCACGTGCAGAGAAAAAGACAGGTACACTGCAGTCCTTTTGTTGTGACTCACTGATTCGTCTATTTTTTTGGATTGAATTGTGTTTTATTTCAACCGTCTCAAAAAAAGAAAAAAAGCAAACATTAAACAACTTTTATTATTATGATTTTGCTGAAAAGGATTTGAACAACTTGTGGGCATGCGAGCCAATGGTATAAAGTAGCAAAAATGTCGAATCATGGTAGGGAATTCACTAACAATGCTTTCAACAATAACGTTTGTTACCACAAAGGGCATGAATCAAAAATATCAACCTACTCCACTGCCTAAAATATCAACCTACTCCACTGCTTTCTTCCTCCCTCCTCTAAAAATTATTTTCAACATGCAGTTCATTTAGCTCATCACATCATAAATTGTATGAGTCACTTGTAAATCCAATGGAGAATATTCACAGGCACAAATCCAAAAGTCAAAGTCCCCTCAGCAAAAATTGGCCAACAGGTCTGTGGATGAGACACAGCCATAGGTGATCTGCCTGTGTTCATGATCAAAATGTTCTACACTGATGCTCAAGTGAGATAGACCAGGTTGAATCCACCTGACTGTGAACTGGAGTAAATTACTTAACCTTGGTGAGCCAGATACTATTATCTATCTGAAGGTTAGAGATAAAATCATATGCCATTGTTTGGCACAGGTGCCAGACTTAGAATATGGTCAATATTATCATTTTATTGCTTTTGTTACCTCTATGAGCAGCAGAAGGGAGAGGAAATTAAGCTCATATCAGCCAGTAATGCAGCTTCCTGATAAAATGCATTGAAGGCCAAATCCGAGGCAGGTGAAGGAAACAAGTACTATATTAAGAATATCATCAAGGGAGTCTCTTCTGTGAGCCCAGTATCTGTTAGCATCACCCCAAGGTTATTTCAGACCTTTGAAAGGACTTGGCTTAATTACAAGCCAATCATCAACAAATACTAATTGAAATGACTACTAGTTGCTCAATACCGTGCTAGATACTGATGGGGGCTATCGTACAGACACATAAACAATGTCATTGTCCTGAAAGCCCTTGAAGTACAAGGAGACAAAGCTAATATAAATACAGAAATAGTACACAATATATACACACACACCTGTAATTAGTTCCCAAAGTGTGTTATCTAACAAAGCATACAAATTGTCTTTTATGAAAAGATTGGATGAGAATTTTGGGCTCATTTAACCATTTTATCTAAATATAGTCTCATTACAGAAGCAACCAGAGTTTTTTTTCATCATTATGCTTCTAGTGGTCTTGTTAATTTACACATGAGCCTATAAATTAATTCAAATTATATTGAAAAATATATTGTCTTTTTTTTTAGTGACTCATTATTAAAATAAACTTGAATATGCATTAGTTTTCAGCTTTAAATTTGGCACGGAGGATGCTAGTTTATACTGGAAAAAAGTAAAGCGTCACACGATTTTTATTTTAAGTCAGAATGTATTAGGGATTTTTAGAATAAAAGTTTTCTGCACTTTAAGAAACAGAGTAGAGGGTAGAGTGAGCAGAAATCTGTACTTTACAAAAGCTATGAAGTCTTAATTACTCATCATAACTACCATTTATTGATTGAAATCTCTGGGCAGAAATTCTATTTTTAGTTTTATATACAGACTGTCATTTCTTCTTTATGGTTTTGCAAGGTAGGTCTTATATTATGAAACCAGGATTCCTGTCCAAGTTTGTGTAATTCCAACACCTGAGATACTTTACCTTTTTAAAATATAATGCACCTTATATACTCTTTTACTTAAAAGTGAACCTGGAGCTCACAACATAAGTTTATATGGGTTGTTTTCAAGAGAATAATTTGATATTTTAGACATATATTTTTGAGTAAAATCTCAACATATATAAATCATAGATATAAAATATATTCAATAAAAATAAAGTTATGGTGTAATATATTTATCTTCATTTAATGAACTAAAACTGTGACCAGTCCTGTTTAGTGGTAGATATACTTATACTATACATATTAATTATGTAATGGAGTATAATATTCACAAATATCCTTAGAACACAGCTCTTCCCTGTACTTAATCAATGCTACTGTAACCAAATATGAGTCAAATAACATTTGGAAAACATTTAAAGCTATATTGCATCTGTTTCTACAGTTTAAGATTGGTTTAGTTTTCTTTATAAGGTACACATATATTTTAAAGATTTTAAGGGTAGTTTAGTATGATACTTTTTTTTTTTCCTCCCAGTACATCTCTCTGTAGAAAACAGACCATTGAAATCTTGGCTTTAAAACTGCATGAAAATGTGGTATCAAGTTTTATTTTCTGACTGTTTAAAAATACGAATTGTGTCATAAATATATAAGGCCTCTCTAAGAGCTTTCATTGGCATCCTTTTTTTTTTTTCATTCTTTTCTTCGGTTTGTTTTTGTTTTTGTTTTTGTCCTCTGCCCCAGCAATATCAAGACAATTTTGAAAATGCCAAAAATGCCAAAAATGACAAAATGACACTGGGAGGAATCTTTATGGCAACGAAAAAGGAGGAGCAACAGTTTTTCACATTGACTCTGGAGGGAAGGGCTGTATGTAGGATGATTCCATTTATAGAAGCTTAAGGGCTTTAAAATAATTAAGTTATTATTTTATGTATATCTTTTGGAGCTGGTTCCTTTTTTCATCTTCTGTTGATGTCCTGTATTTTCTGATATCAATGCTTCGGTTAGCATAGGGAAATGTAACCTTGAGCAACTCATTCACTTCTGAAGCCACAGCTTGTCTTCTACAACATGGGGATGCCTCACCATAGGATGTTTGTTTGTTTGTTTAGAATTAAAAGAGATAATTCATGTAAGTTACTGGCACTCAGTAACCCTAATACATATTAGCTGTTATTTTCTGAGATTCCATTGAATTACTGGGTACATGCGGAAGAATGAAATCACAATCATGGACTATTCACCCTTAGATTTCCCCATCCGTTTTTTAAAAATATACTAACCCAGTAATGTGGTCTAATTCTGTATGTAGTCAGCATTGCAAACCATCAATATTTTTATGGTGATTGAAGCAGATGTTATATGTACATTAAAACACAGTTACGGCAAGTACTTGATTATTCAGGGCTTGAATAACCAGTGTCTAGATTGCATCGGCCTTTATTAAACTGGAATATTCTTCTTCTGGCCATTTCACTGCTCATTAAACCATCAGAACATGAACATTGGAAAGGGAAGCAGATAAAATAGAACCCACACTATTTTTGCCACTTTTAGATGAGAAACACTGCTGTTAATTTTTTATGGGATTTCAGCTATGGGATAATGGTATGAATTTTTCTCTCTGGGTGGGTGGGGGGGAATCTGGCAGTGATTGGATCATTTTACACATTTAAATCAGGTTATTTATACTCTACCAATTACTGAAGGTGGTTGTGAATTTCCAACAACGTGCCAAAGCTTAATTTACACATTACCATCTGTCTAGGTCTTAGGGATTGAATAGATTCTGCCTATAGTACCCTTTTGCAGATGAGTTCCACCTTTGGAAAGGCATTTACTTTTGTAAACTTACCTATCCTGCACTGTTGGGTCTCTTAAACCAGAGATACAAGTCCTAGTAAAATTCAAGAGGCAGGTCATTATTGTTATTTTTTAACACTGCTTTGGGATTTTTATTTTTATAGTGTAGATCTTGGAATAAATATTTATCAGTTGACCTGGTGACAACAATACTCTGGTAACAATGCAGCTGATGATGTTGAAACAGTATTAGTCGAGTGAACTGACTAGAATCCTGTTAATGTGAGATTTTGTTTCCTCTTTAAATTAATCATGGCATTGCTTCTACAGGAGTAAAAGATAAAAAAAATCAAATTCAAACTTACTTTATGGCTTGTTTACATCACACAAGTTGCTGTATTTGTATTTTGTTTCTTTACATTTTAAACTCCTAATTTTTTAAAAAAGAAGTTAGGTTAAGTTCAGGAACTTTCTGTGACATTAAAACTGAATAATTATGTTTTCTGAGTGGGCTATAAAATGTGAGAAAGTGAATAGTACTTAATTAAATCCACATGGAACACTAGATGATATTTAACAAAATTATAGAAATGTAACTTTTTGTAATTTATAGTCGTGGTTACTTCACATGTATACAGGTGTTTGTATACATACACATGTACTTGTACGTATATCTTTATATGTACATGTATGCATGTTATGCAAAAATATATATACGGTATATACCCGTTGATATACATATGAGTATATTCAATTATACAACAAAATATATATGTGCATCTATCTTTATATATGCATATGTATCTATTTGTATGTGGTGATATTTTTGATGCTATATCTAAAAAGTCAAATGATTATGTAGTTATGTATTATCAACGTTGTCATAGAGAAAAAACTTGGTCTGTGGAATCAGATGTAGCTGAATTTCAATTGGGTCTACCCCTCACTGCTTATATGATTTTTTTCATATATCACTTTTATATATCATTTTTTGATACCCATAAGTTAATGTATATCAAAAAGACTACCCGTGGAAAGTAAATAAGACAATATGAAATGCGTCAGGCACAGATCCTGGGATTTATTAGACTTTCAGAATTAGTTGAACTTCTCCTAGAAATGAAGAAATACAAAATGTGTTTGAGTCTCAAAAGGACATACAGGTACTTTGTTAAAAGTGGGCTAAAGAATATGATATCCTTGGCTTTCAAAATTATGTGATTAGCCCAAATTAGAGGGCATATTCTATAACATTGTTATGAAACAATTCTCCAAATAATCCAGATTTTAGAAGAATTATTAATAATTACTAAAACTCTCCCCCTTTTATTTTTCACTGGTCTTGTCTTTAAGGAAAAGAGGAAAATTACCTAAAATATAAAATTATGAAGTTAAATAGTCCAGTGGCTAATGCTTCAAGCATAAAGCACATATTATGATTTTCCAATGAGTCAATACATAGAAGAATTTTGTTTTAATTTGATACATATTTGGAAAGAAAATATTTAAAATGTTCACTTTACCTGTCTAACTAGGAAACATTACTCCATTACACTTATCCTAAATTATCTTCTTGTTTTAGAAACTATAAACTGGCATAGTTAAAGCCTCTCTTTCCAAAATACTCATGATGAAGGGCGTAGGGGTTGTGCAAAGAAATATGCTCCAAGAATCAGGACCCTTGAGCAGAGGTGGCTCTGGACCAATTGTTTGGAGGGCTCTGGCACCCTGCTTTTCCCCATCCAATCTTCACACAGAGCCCCCCATCCCTCCAAAAAAAGCCCCCAGACATTTATTTGAATTAAAAAGAATGTGTTTGCTCTACCATTGTAAAAGTCCTCAGACCACCTCCTTCTACTCAGTTAAGTTCTTCGCATGTTGTAATTTTGTAGTCATCACCACCTTCGAGATAAGTGAGCTCCAAATCATCAGACAGTCAAGTTTCAGCAGTTCTTAAAATACCAGATGTTAAAGCTTGAAAGTTCTAAAGAAGAAATAAGTCATGTTGGTAATCAAAATAGCTGCATTTCAGATCAATATTGAATGTTCTGGAGTCTCATCACCTGGGTTCCAATTCCCGCCATACTCCTTATTTTCTGTGTGTGTCTTGGAACATGTTACTTAACCTCTCTGTGACTGAGTTCCCTTTGTCAAATGGGGAACATAAAACCACTGCTGTCATAGTGATTGTAAGAATGTTGTAAGGATTAAATCAGAAATCCATGTGAAACACTTAGCACAGAGAAGTTAATATAAGGATTAGTTGTTGCTGTAATTTCCATTTGTATTATTAAATGTGGTGTCATATTGCATAGAAACAAACTTGTCAATGTGCTTGAAGGCTAGAATTCTTTCACATGTTTACTACTAGAATACAGTTGGTCTTTTTACCAAAAATGATATTTATTGTGCAGTAAGTCTTTAAATGGAAAAAAGGAAAGAAATAAGAACACAAGGCATCTCCTTTTCTCATTCTTTTTCACTCAAACAGTGAAGCTTTATATACTGCTTTATTCAATAAAGCACCAGAAATAAAGTGACTGCTGTTTATTATCTGGACATAAAGTGTCCCGACTGCTTCAGTTCATCTAAGTATGTAAATTATTCAACATTCCACAATAAATTAGACTCAGGATCCAAGGATCCAAGCACCAGAAGGAAAATAATTCCTGAGTAGCTTAACCAAATATACATTATTGCAATAAAAAATTCTAAGGCAACCCTATAAGGAAACTAATCACTCAGCTTTGGTAGGGAAAGTGAGGAATTCCACAAACCTCATATTTTTTAACTAGGTACGATTTAACTCTTGCTCACAGGGACAATTAAGATGACAGCCTGCCTAAAAAGGCTTTGCATTTTTTAATTTGTCTTCCTGTTGCTACTCACCAGAACGTCTATCCTCTTTCTATATTTTACCTTTGCTGAACAAATAGCAAAGCTTACGCTCTTGGCTGGATCCATCTATAACTTTATATGTCATTTTGGCATATCTGGAGAGGGAAGCTTTTTCAGATGTTGTAGAAATGATACAAGTGCAAAATGTCAGAAATATCCGTTTAAAATGCAGCCACTTGTTCCATGATACCATTAGCTATCTAGTGTCCATAAATCTTTTTACATGTTTCTATATTTTTAGAATATTGACTTTTTTTTTTTCAATCATACTCTTTGCCTCGTGGTCACAAGATGGCTGCTACACCTTCAAGCATCATATTTATATTCCAAGTAGGAAAGAATAGTAAAGGCTTTCTCCTCCCAAAGATTTGTGTTTTGATTTAGGACAAAAGGCTCTCTCCAAGAGATTTTCCCTTATATTTTATTAGCGAGAACTGGACATTTCCCCAACCCCAACCAATCACTGGCCAAGGGAAATGGCTGTTGAGTAGACAATGGCGTGTCTACTGCATCTTTCCTCGACCAATGAGGAAACCAGTCTATTCCCCACAAACGACTTGCACAAGTCTCACAGCTGCAGATAAAGTTAGCTGCCGAGAAAATGTAGCTGCAAAGTTTGTTGGCTTTGGTGCCTTCCATCTTCCAAAAATCAACCAAGTGTTCGTTGAAATCCTCTCTAGAACTGCGTGATTATTCCTGAAAGTCAATTTTAATTACCTTTGTGGGATATTTAGACATATGTAGTATATTGATAAATAAATCACTATACTGGATGTCTGGAAAAATACTTTTTAAAGAGGTATTTCTATTTCTTAGACCTTAAAGGAACTGAGATAGATGCAAATCTGTCAGAAAACGTCTTGAAGCATATTGTTTTCTTCTCTGCAGCTACTGTATATTCCACTGCCTGCTATTTTCGTGGTAACGATCACAAGTTGGATGCTCTTTTTAGCTATAATGGAATGATGCTGAATAGGCCAGCTGAGAGCTATTTTACAAGAAAATTTAGCAATCACTTTGTGGTAATGGATATTGGTTTGTGGCAGATCCGTTCCACTTTCTGCCTTGTTAAACACTTTAAAAGCAGCTTCAGTGTACTTAGCTTCCCTTTCTGACCCTTTGGGAACCAGGGGTTTTATGCATCTTTACAATTGGTGATGAACAAAGCCAAGCTAATCTTACTTACATATTTTGCCTGTGGACATTACGTAGAGAAGGCTACCTGGATGCTTTTTAGTAACGTTTGATTTTATGCTACTTCAACTGCTAGAAAAGATGCTG
The DNA here is from genome assembly GCF_001890085.2 of Hipposideros armiger. Taxonomy (NCBI): domain Eukaryota; kingdom Metazoa; phylum Chordata; class Mammalia; order Chiroptera; family Hipposideridae; genus Hipposideros; species Hipposideros armiger. Next base: position 399,579 of record NW_017731618.1, read on the forward strand.
ATTCATTAAAACACAAAGTTCCAACATAATCTCTTTGTATATCAGAAGTTTTTGTTTGTTTATTTATTGTTGCCTATATTCTTTTTTATTTAATTTCTTTTTTTTACTTATAGTGTTTTCATTAAAATATAGCTAACATACAATATTATATTAGTTTTGGGTGTACATCATAATTATTCAACCGTACCCACCTGGCACTATACATAGTTATTAGCATATTATTGGTTATATTCCCTATGTGATCACCATGATAAGTCTAGCAACCATCTGACACTGTGCTATGCTATCACAATATTATTGACTATATATTATATATCCTATGCTGTATATCACATCCCCAAGACTTATTTGTTTTAAACCTGGAACTTTGAACCTCTTATTCTTCTTTATCTTTTTCCTTAAAGGGTTTTTTGATGGTTTACATAAAGGAAGCAAACATTTGGTTAATTCCATTACTGTCAGTTCTGGTGTAAGCTATCGCAGTGAATTAGTCAACTTTGTATCTTACATTAGTGACATTTAAAGTGTGATTGCTGTTGGAATTAGATATGAATACTTATTAAAATACCATATTTAAAAACACCATCCCCTGTCTCCCTCTCCTCATCTGAGACTACCAACCATATTCAAAACATTAAAGTTGTTCACAATATCTATTTGATGGAAAAAGGAATGTGCAGGGAATCCATATGTTTATGATTGAAGAAATATCCTGCTTTGTAAAGTAATACTCTAAATTTCAGCAGTAGACAGTAACGAGTGCTGTATTAAAAATATGTTATTAGGTTCAGTTAGAAAAGTTAATTAAAAGAGTCAAAGAAGTCAGAAATTTGTTGACTATTTTTTCACAAAAATATTTGACTTATGTGATTCTATAATAATTCCTACACTTAACATTTTCTGTGATCCTGAAACAACTCTTCCAAAATATTTATGATGGATATGAAAGAGACTCCTGGATAGTATTTCTTAATTCTAAGCCAGAGTTAGCACGATATAGCTAGAACCTTTTGGAATTTTTGCAAGAGGCATTTTTTAGATGGTTATCAAATAATCAAGATTAGTTATTGCAGTTAACTAAAGGCTATAACAGTTGCAATAGTCAGAAGAGTCAAGAATAGAACTGGTTTGTCACAGATGAAATATTTCTGGAAATACTTCCTACTTGTCACAGTTCTCAAAATGTACTTTTGCTTAATTTAATATAATGAAGTAATAAAACTTCACAAAGTTTAGTTATTTTAATTCCCCCAAAATGAGTGCCAGGTTATGTACATAACTGGCATGAAGGATTTTTAATGGAGGTAGGAGGTCAGGTCACCCTGATCCCGTCTCAAAGCATACTCATTTCACTTTTGTTCTGAGTAAAACATAATCAGAAGAGGATATATGATGTCCAAGCCATCCGATTTCAAACACCGTAAAGGATGTCCTACAAAGGAGCCCATGTTACCATGCCGCTAACTCTCTGGTAACATAGGAAGTAAATATTTGATTGGCTACAGAGCTAAAGGGCTAGGTGGAAAAAATACAGTCCACCCATTTTTTCATTTATTGAAAATTGAGGCCTACACAAAAGAAGGGCTTAACTATTATTAGATACAAAAAGATTTTGTTTGGGTATCTGCTAAGAAGCATTAATCATCCAAGTGAAATCAAAGTGTCATGAATGTACCATCATTCTGCCAGGTTCATCTATCATTGTTTCATTTAATTCCTTTTAAGAGCAGCATATTTAAAATTTATCACTTAAAAACATTCTTTTATATTGCATTATTCATTCTAGAAAGCCCATCGTATTCATGTGATAAGGTAAATTTCATAATCTTTCAAAACTGTTTTAGTCGTAAATGTGTTATCATGTCCTTGCATAGAGCCCAGCGAACTCTGGGGTACCTGTTCAGTTTTAGAAAACGTTTTGATAATGTATTATATGCAGAGTTACTGTAGGCGAAATGCATCTGCTGTCAACTTTCAAAATTTTGTTTCCTGATTTAAGTAAGAATTTCTGTTTTAAAGATTGGCAGTCTGGTAGAGACAGCTTGAGCAAGTTTACATGCACTTTAAGGGTCTCCGTGAAAGTCACAAGTGATCTTTCTTCTAGGGAAACCAGAGTATGGTGAGTCCTATTAAGAAAGAAAGAGACTAACTTCCTTGTGGGGGGGGGGGGGGAGGTTGGATGTGCTCTTACTTTGTACTCGTTTCTTTTGCATAATGATCTTGTGAAATAGAGATTTATTAAGTCTAGGCTACTTCATTTCCCCAAGGATTTATAGCTAGCACATTAAAAAAAAAAACAAAAAAACTCAATTTTGAACTTCAGACTCATTTCAAAGCCACACACCACTCAGTATATCATACTACCAGTAAGATTAAGTGGCTCAAAATACATAAATACACTTTGGGATATAATAGCTTCTTTCTGTTATGGAATCATGCATGGCACATGAAGTTTCTGCCAATGCCAAAAGTTCCAAAAGTGTTTATTAAGAGCGTGTTTTCTAACATTTCTTTTTCTCCCCATGCAGTTGTGGATAGGAAGTTTTTTGTTGTTGTTTTTTT
>NW_017731618.1:406110-410287 GCF_001890085.2 Hipposideros armiger
CAGCAAGTTATTTTGTGAATATTGACAAGCTGATTCTGAAGTTTATACGGAAAGGCAAAAGACCAAGAATAGCCAACACAATATTGAAAGAGAGCAAAGTTAGAGAACCGACACTGCCTGTCTTTAAAACATTATAAAGCTATTTGTCTTTATAATGGGAGGTCGGGATGTGTAGATGAAGTGCAGAGAACTTGGGGGGCTGTGAAAATCCTCCGTGTGATGCTGTAATGATGGATACATGTTATTAGACATTTATTTAAATGCATAGAATGTACAGCATAAAGAGTTGATCCATAATGTAAACTGTGTACTTTGGATGATTATGATGTGTCAGTGTAGTTTCATCCGTTGTAACAAGTGTCGCCACTCTGGTGGGGAATGTTGATAATGAGGAAGGCTCTACATGTGTGGGACAGGGAGTACTTTCCCCTCAATTTTGCTGTAAACCTAAAACTGCTCTAAAAAAATTAAGTCAAAAAAATTTTAACATAGTTAAGAATACCCAGTAGGCTTTGAAAAATCTATGATTTCACATTCACTATTAATTCAGAATGTATTCAATAAAATACTATAGAGGTTCACCTGAATTCTTGAATCCTATGGTTTCTAATTCTAATCATGAGACCAAACAACAGACATGGCATTTTCTTGCTCACTCACACAATGTGACCATATTGGCTGCTTTAAGAAGATTAACACTTCAACCCAGAGTGTCACTCTGATGGCAAAATGATGCCTGTGTTACTTCTCTGGTAAGAAGAGAAGACTTCTGTCCAGTTCTTCGCAGATAGTGTGGAAGGTAGATAATAGGAATAGAATTCTTTTCTTTCTTTTTAAATTGCCACATTCCTACTTGACCATGGAATATAATCATGCCCAAGAGTGAATCTTCTGTGAGGGCTCTTGTCCAGTACAACGACTATCCAACTCCAGTCTCAGGAATAACCGGAAGTCTCACCTAATCTTTTCCAAGTGGGTTTTCAAGAACCAGAAGTAGTGTATAAAATGAGTGCCTGGGCCTGGCCTCTTGAGACAACCTGGAACCAAAATAGGCTGGAGACCGAATGAGCCAGGTGGCCTGCAACTTGGCTTAGGAACCCTTTCATTAGGAAGTTCAAGATAAGAGATTGAAGTGCTGTGGAGGTGACAGTCCAGGGGCAGTGGAGGAGAGTGGAGGAAGCTCAGAATATATCTCAGGAGCCTGGAGTTAGAATCTAGNGTATAATGACTCCCTGCATCCATTCCATCGACTTCTATTTTTAAACGTTGGGGACCAGGGACAGACTTAGCACAGTGCCAGGAACATAATATATTTAAATAACGTTGAATGTATGCTCGTAATAACCTCAGCGTTTAGAGCGAAGTAAGCAGTCCAATAACTTCAACCACTTTGTGCGGTTGTGTGTCGCTGCCGTCATTTCCTGTGTCCATATTATTTCTTCTTTCAAAAGTCCTGTGGGTAGGACTAAAACTTGCTTTTAAAATGCTTATTTTAAAAACGAACTAAAATTAAAATGAATGTAACATGGAGGATTTTTGAGAATTTAACAAACACCACTTGAGAGAGCTGAGTCATCACCAAACGGAGGCAAAGAAAACATTAAGAAAGAACTCAGTGTGGCAGTGTGGTGTGATGCAAAGACGCCAGCATTGGAAATCATGAAACACAGGTCCCGGTGTCGCCTTGTCCAGAAACCAGAAGTTTGAGGTAGTTCATGAATGTATGTATCGGAATGAAACAATTCCTGGCCCCGGCACCTTTACCAGATTCTTATGAAGGACGTATGAACTTAACACACAGGAAAATACTAGATAAACAATGCATGAATGTCCAGGTGTAAATGATGATTGTAGCTGTGATTAATATCACCCCTTAATAATATTGATGGTTGTAATTGAAACAGCTGCTCAGTTGAAATCCAACAAGTCATTTCAAGGAATATTTCATGGTTTTATGCCTCTATTATTCTTATTTTTGGACTGTCCTTCCCACATTTAATTAATTTGGCCTCATCCCTACGTGAGATATTTGGGTATGTTATTGGGTTGTCGGGAAAGTCATGACGCATTTTGCAACAAAAAACAGAAAAAATACGTCATGACTTTTCCGACAAGCCAATATCACTGCCTAAAGAAATATAAAAGTTATCTTGAAAGGAGGAAGAATCTCAAACTTTTAGAGTTAATAGTGCGCTCATTAACTGGCCCTCAAAGGAAGGGAGGTGAGGCACGAAGAGAACAGCCCTGATTTGCAGAATTAGCCAGCACCTACCCCGGGAACAATGTCAAGCCACCATCATGATGTCACTGACCACACAGTTGGGAAGACATGCACATAACTGGCTCTGGAGAGCAGGTAAATGCCAGGTCCAGCATACTCACCATGGACCTGGGATCAGACGGGTGTGTGCAAGGTGACAGCTTCAGGTACCCGCTCCACAGTGGAATGGACTGAGGACAAAGGCATGGATAGAAAGGTACAGTTCTCCCTCAGGTGATGCTCTCTTGGCTCTTTAATTTATACCTCAATAAATATTTGTAACGGCACATTTAAATTCAACCTTTTGGGGCATTTAAATCTAAACTCTCCCATCAGACCCTGGCTTGGCTCAGCCTTGTAACCCATGGCAGCCAGCTTGTCTCCAGGAGCAACCCTCTGCTCTTCATTTGTCCCCTCCAAATGAAGCCTACCACTCTGGCCACTAGTGTCCCGCATTCCAGCTGTGTGTACTCTGCTCCCCTCTACTCTCCCTCTCCCCGAAAATGCAGGATCACATTTACTTACTTATTCTCTGCCTTGTCTCAGAAAAGATTTTAAATGTCAGAAAGAATTTAAGGTTAGCTATTGAATGGGCATATAAAAGTATAAGTCCTGGTTCACAGGGCTCCTCTGTAAATACCTAAAAAAATAACAAATAATTCGTACCGGAAGACAGCAAAAGGGTGCTCAGCATAATCATGATTATCCTTCATTTTATGATCTTATGTCTGGCTTTTGTTTGATTCTGTGCTGATTCATAGAATTCAACCATGGGGGTTAATTTGGTAGAAAACATCTGATAAACAATAATATTTTTTTTACTACTCCAGGTAAAATCTGTTGTGGGGGAGAGTTTTAATAGAATCTGAGAGCCAAGCAGTTTTGCATTATGGAAAATTCTTGGAAGGTAGAAAGACCTGAATAGGATTTTTGACTGAGGTTGGGGCTTATGGTTGGGCTGGAGGTAAGGCAAATTAACATTGAGAAAACAGAACTAGAGGAAATGTGTTCCATTTACTAATAACAAAGACGCTTCTCTGTAAGTTTTCCATACAAAGGAGCAAAACACAAACTCAGCTTTATTTGTACACTTTGCAACACAAGATTCTTTATTTTAGTCATCCAGCATTTGTGAAGTCGTTAGAGTGTGCCAGGCATAGTGCTCCCCCAAAACACTTTCACCTCATATTTGTACTGATTTAAGCACATTAATAGTTAAATTGATTTCTGTGGGATACCTAGGAAACCCAAGTAATATGTAATATTTTTCATAAGCTGGGGAATACTGATATTCCCCTCCCATCCTTCACTCAGGAATAAATTTAAAAATCGAGTCACATTCTCAACTTCTGCAGTTTGTAACGCATGCCATTTGTAAGTAGACAAGGCTTAGCAGTTTTGTTCTAACTATTTTATTAATGGTGTTAGTGCTGGAAAAGCTAGATTTTCTGCTTGAGAAGGAACTGGAAAGAAAGTTGTTTTAAAGCATTTTTTTCCTTTTGATGATTTGTGGTTCTACTATTTGTTGCTTTCTTGGGCATGCTACTTAATGTTCTGTGCTTCAGTTTCAATGTTTATGAACTAGAGATAATAACAGTACCTGCCTCCTAAATGTGTAAGTATTTTGTGAGCCTTGTAAAGTGCTGAGCACAGTGCTGGCACATAGTCAGTACAATAACTGCCTTCTACTGCTTAGAGAGTAACATGAGACCAAAAAATGGTGCCAGATCTCAGCCTGATAAACACAGCGCACACACACACACACACACACACACACACACACACACACACACACACACGGCAACATAATCTGATTTATTTAAAAAAGAGAAACACACAGCAAAAGAAACAATCAAAATGGAAAGAAATATTTCAGCTACAGATAACGCAGCATATGACCACTACAGTCATGTTAAT
>NW_017731618.1:412677-413455 GCF_001890085.2 Hipposideros armiger
AGCTCACCACGTTGAAGTCTAAACAACACCACGTCTCCACTTTCGCTGTCTCTCCCCTATAGATGGTCCATGGGGGCCTGATGGCAGGGTCTCATTTCATAGCCTTTTGTTGGTGTTGGTGTTGGTGATTGTGGTGACAATGATGCTGGTGTTGATGGTGTTCTAAACCACAGGTGGAAAGAATTGAATTCTTCATAATCTTCTTTTGGGGTGAGGGGCACATGATCAGCAGAATATGAGAGTCCCTTTTCTTGCTTCACATTATTTTAAGTTTTGTTCCTTTTATCTCTGACCTCCATTTCCACCCCCTCCCCCCATATATCGTCACTACAGTCTGCTTGATATCTGTCCTTGGTAAAGATGCTATTCTGTTTATGCCTTTTTCATTCGCCACTGTTGTGTGTTCACCTAGTTCAAAGCTTCTAACCACTGCACAGGACTCCAGGACCCCTTCTGCCACCTTTGACTTGTCTATGCCCGCCAGTCTGAACCCTTCAGTTGCTTTCAACTCCTGCCATCACACACTCTGAATTCAACCACCGCACACAGGTCTACCACTTGCAGTTCATTTGTGATCAGGCCTCATGAATATGCTTACTATTTTCAGTCATCTGTTAGTAAATCCAGAATTTAAAAATTCTTTTTTCATTGATGGGTCCTAATAACCTTGTTTGAAAACAGTGTACTGGGAAGAATTGCCAACTTATTAGAAAATGCCTTTAAATTACATTGTAGAATGAGTTATATCTGGATGTCCTTTAATCTGCTATTTCCAGCT
>NW_017731618.1:413768-418228 GCF_001890085.2 Hipposideros armiger
GCCATTTGCTTTGACAAATAACCTTAGTGTCAACAATCTTGAAGAAAAATAGACATTTAACAGATTAATTGATTTAAAGGGACACTTTTGGAGGAAAAGAATATCCTAACCAGCATGTAGGATTAAGTGAAATGTGAAATCTCTCAGGTTTATTACCTAGGATAATCATATTTTTTAAAAATGTGATTTATTTATTTTATAGCAGGAAACAAAAGATAGTAGTGGTGGCAGCAACTGTATTTTAGACATCAAAAAAGGCAATCTGGCCAGGCCTATAGATGGGTTAACCTAAAAGCAATGAGTCATAAGAACTGAATATTGAAATAATAATTTAGAAAGGAAATAAAAACAGTAAAACATCAAGGTCAAATGCCTAGTCACAATTTGTACTACTAACTCAGAAACATTTTAATGAATATTGTGCCCTCCAGTGGTTGCTCTTGAGTGATTTGATTTTTTTTTTTTTTAATTTTACCTGGGCTCCCAATTTTCTGGCTTGATTATTTTGGTAACCCCAGGAAGGTTTACATTTTCTATAACTAAGAGGAACCTTGGGAGACTGACTCAGTGCGATTGCCCAATTTTATGCTTGCAAAAAGAATGATGCCAGGGATGATAGAGTGCCTAATGTATGATCATGAAGTTCAGGCTCAACAAGATAAATTCACAAAAGGGCAGTAACACCTCATTGATCTGACTGCCAGATTGGAAATGAAAGAAAAGCTGTGCTATGCTTACCCCCAATTTTTCAGACCTTCAATACAGTACAGCACAGATAGCAAAGCTAGTTCTCAGAATGATTACAATGCATTTTAAAGAGGAAGATCGCTGCTTTAGCCAATAGAATCAAAGACAAAGGATGTTTCTAGAAACTGTTTTGCTTGCAAACAGAAGGGGAGAGAGCATGGGAAGGAAGTCACTTGGTAAAAGAAGANCCCTTCTGAGGAAAATATCCCCATACACCTTATTTAGCACATAACGGCTTCACTTACGCAGACATGGTTATGTGACACATTGGCAAAATGTATGTTTTACACCACAGCTCTTTGGAAGAATATTCACTACAGATCCAAAATTTTTTGTGAGTAGAGTTTCTAAACCAATGGCACCATAATATTTTATTATTTTTACTGAGATATAACATACCTTAATAATGTGCACCCATCTTAATGGTACCTCCATGTCACTGCCACCCATGTCAAGAAGGCATTGTTCTTCTTCCCAGTCAACATCTGAATCCCCACAGAGGTAAATATTATTCTGACTCCTGTCTCTGAATATTAATTTTGTCTGTTCTTGAACTTCATGTAAATGGAATAATACAGTATGAACTCCTTTGTGTATGCTCTTTCACTCATCATTACGCCTCTGAGTCATCTATGTAGTTGCATATAACAGTGATTCTTTTTCATTGTTTATTTTTCTGTATAGTAATCTATTATATGAATATACTGCAATCCATTCTACTGTTGATGAGTAGTTTGCAATTTTATGCAATTATGAATACAGCTACTAAGAACACTTTTGTATATATGTTTAGATGAACACACATACTCAGCTTTCTTGGATATACATCTAGAAGTGGAATTACTGGTTCACAGGGTACACATACGTTCAGCTTTACTAGATATTGCCAAACAGTTTTCAAAAATGTTTGTACTAATTTACACCCCCACCAGCAATGTATGAAAATTTCAATTTTTCTACCATTATACTTTTCTTTTAAACATCTGGAGAGCTTTCTATTCCCAACATAGTTCTTAAAGTGTAATGAGATTATGACTTGATGAATTGAAGTAGCAATTATTTTTCATAATTGCAGTTCACATGACACTGTTTTTAAAAAGAACTTTTAAAAAAAGAAGTTTGGTTCAGTTTACTTTAATGAAAGTATATGAGAAGAATAGAACTTTGGTTACTGTTACATTCTAAGCCCAAATGGTTAATGGCATACAAAACCTAAATATGGCCTTTGAGATGGCTTTTTCACTAAATGGCAGTCAGATTTTATTTTGAGAACTGTTAACAAAAACCTCTCTCTCTCTCTCTCTCTCTCTCTCTCTCTGTCTCTCTCTCTTTTTCCTTCCCCTCCTCCCCCCATTTACAATAATCTTTTTGGCTCCATCATGAACGAATTCAGAGTATGACTTTTTTCTTTCTTTTTTGTCTGTTTGACCACAGTATATTTTTTTTGTGGACTAAATTTGTTGGAAGAAAGGATATCGTCTGTGAGAAATAAGGCAAGACAGTGTTCAGTAAATTTGGATATCATATAATTTTCAAAATACTTACACATTTATTGTGTTTAGAATAACTTAAATTCAAGAGTTCTAGGTGGAAGTATAATTATTATTTCTATAATTTTTAAAACTACAAATCATAGTAATTATAGTCAATTTTTACAATTCAATTTCACAGCATTTTGGCCATGAAGGATTATTGATTAATTATTCTAATTTAGTTTAAATAATCTAAAGATTCAAATTTAGCATATTTTAATATAAATAGAAGTAAGATTTATCTAAAAAGCTCTCAGCATTTACCCAGCTGATAGCCAATGCTGGGTACTTCACAGAATTCAAAGAGAATAGAGGAGAAGTCCCTATTTTAAATAAATGTATATCATTTAATAGAAATTACAAAAAATATTGATGCATGGGAAAAGGTGATTTGTAGTATAAATAAAAGACAATATTTGTAAGGAGGAACAAGGAAATCAATATAGAATACAAAGACTTTTGTTGGTGCTTAAATGCTCTAATTCATCAACTAATGTAATTTTCACATTCACTGATTTAAAAAAAAATATTTTTGAGGGCCATTATTTTCCAGGCACTGTTTTAAGTGCTTTGGATACACCAGTGTCCCAAACCTGTAAAGATGACTTCCTTCATGGAACCAGTAGAGTCAGGCAGGTAATAAATAGTAAATATAATAAAATATTAAGATATATGCTAGAAAGTGGTAAGTGCTATGGAAATAAAAGGGAAAATGGAGTAGGGGGTGAAGGGCTGTGGAAGAGACCTGGTTTTGACTTTCATTATGGTAGTCTGGAAAGCCCTGGTTGGGAAGATGATATATGACCAAAAGCTTCATGGAGGTAAGGAAGATACACCTCCATTGTTCATCCCTAAAGAGCTTAAAGAGTCATGTACAAATACACAGACCAATATATTTAGGGAATGAAACCAAGGCTCTTCCAAAAGAGCCACAGGAGTGAGCTATCTGAATTTGAGGACATAGTTACATCAAATTTTTAAAGATGAGGATCTGAGATTAACGAGATATAACAGAGGAGCAGAGACAGAGTGTCTCATCAAAGTGACAAAAAGAATTGTGAAGTTAGATTTCTGTTTCCTTCTGTGTTCCTTCCAATATAATTGAAGTTCCCTGAGGAGGAGATGTTTCCTTTTTCCCAATTCCTAGAACCTATCTAGTGTCTGAAATATATGTATGTGTGTCATCAAAATTGGGAAANACTCCACATATAATACTGCATTTATTAAGCCATCATAATAGACATTTTATGATTTGAACTGGAAATATTTAACACCAAAGAGAATGCTATAGGATCTTGCTGAACTTAAACCTTTTCAGAATAAACTGGTAATGCTAAGGTTAAAGACTACCTAATTCAGATGGAAAAGTACTAGGTAACCTCTCAAGTTCAGGACTGCTAGCTCTCTAATTCTATGAAGTTGCTTTGTATTGAAGAAGTGACAAAGGTTTAGAATATTGAGATAACTCAAAGCTTGGAAAGCAGTAAACGAATAACTCCTTTCAGTTTTTTTCAAAAAGAAATCAGGAATTTAGATCTAATGTCATGCAGTGTAGCATTTGATTGTGTAGCAGTTGACTTTGTGCCATTCTCCAGCCTTCCATTAAATTGGAGTGGTCCCACTTGTGGAGACATTCAATAAAATGAAGGTTCATTTCCTGCTTCAGGAAGATCAGCCAAGAAATTTGTAACTCCTGAAGATGATTCTGCTGGACTGACTGGTAATACAAATTTTACTGAGTGAGAATTCCTGAGCTCTAATTCTCCTAATTTTCCTTCATGACTTGCCCATTTCTCTTGTAAATTTGGTTTTCTCATAGGCTGGTTATATATCCAGTAGTGAAAGAAAACAGTTTGTATCAACTTTTAGGTGATTGGAAGATGAAAATAAACATGCACATTATAACTGAGGATTCATGTGCATGTAAGAAAAATTGTTAGTAAAATTTTGATAAAAACAAATGAAAATAAACACATAGATAACTATTTTTAAAAATCTGAAGGAAAGGAAGAGATGTGCTCAAAATGCCTATAAATGTGTCAAAAATTAAAAAGCTAGTATTTGTACATTTAACAGTTAACCAAGACACAAGCTAAATGAAATAATTATACCATGTGTTTTGTGTAGTGATTTCTGATACTGAATGTACTCAACAATTTGAACTTAGAAATCAGATTTTTT
>NW_017731618.1:424293-444180 GCF_001890085.2 Hipposideros armiger
AATAGAATCAAAGACAAAGGATGTTTCTAGAAACTGTTTTGCTTGCAAACAGAAGGGGAGAGAGCATGGGAAGGAAGTCACTTGGTAAAAGAAGAAAAGCAGGGGACCTGAGTCAGGAGCCTGGGATGGTGTCTCTGCTGGGTCTCCAGTCAGCTTTGTGACCTGAGTCAGAGTCCCTGGGCCTCAGCTTTCTCACCTATGAAACAAAGAGTAAGGACCAGGGTGCGTGGTGTCCATGAATCCAAGGTATGGACAGAGGCAAGGAGTGGCAGGCTCCATCTTGTACAAAGACAATAATAATAACTTCAACATTTATGAAAGCAAAATTAGCTAGTCATCAGAAAGAGCAGAAGAAAGGTGGCTAATGGAGAATGCAAATGTATCCTCATGCATCCAAAATAGAGTATATAAATCTGATAGAGACAGTTCTTTCCAGAAGGAAGAGAATGAAGCATATCGTCTGTCTCTAAATTTCCTCCACTGTAGTCTCTTTCTCTCTTAACTGTTATCAGCTTATTTTTCTCCATACTTTCTGTTTCTGGTAACCATGGTGATGCTCCCTCCCAGGAACCTTTTTCACAGTCGGCCCTTTTGGTAGACAGTGAATTTGCTTCATTCACTGATGCAGGGAGCTAACAATGCTGCAAAAATTAATTTATTAACATTTTCCCCATCACTTTTGTCCAGGAAATAAATGCGGGGAATTATGCCACGCTTAACCTCCCTCCATAAGGGGCAGTGTAAAACAGGAATATTCAACTGTTTCAGTTGCTAACATAAAGGGGATACTGATTATGCCAGAGGTTCAATTCCCTGTCTTCGCCCTCAGGGACTGTAAAGTCCCAGGATTGAAGCTGGTCGCCACCTCCTTTTACTTTTGTGTATAAACTGAATATAATAGACTGCCCACAGAAAACACACAGCAACCCTGATTTCCTAGTCCTCTTTGTTTTTTTTGCTGCATTCTCCCTTGTAAGGCAGACATTTCCAAGTGTGTAATTATCACAGTTACAATGGGATTGATTTTTCCATAAGAAAATAGGCATAAGTAGATGCATTTTTCTAATGAGCAGTTATTTATTTTAGAATATACATAAGCAATATGTGATACTCAAGTTTTCAAATGTTGTAATCATCTGCCAATGGCAAAACATCAAAGAATCTCTGATGTCATTAATGCAGAAAATGAAAATTCCCATACGCCGTCATTTAGTCACGTCCAGTTTGTGTAGCCTAACTTATTTGTAATCTTATACACCAGAAAACCGGCTACTTAAGCACTGTGTGTGTGTGTGTGTGTGTGTGTGTGTGTGTGTGTGTGTGTGTGTGTGTGTGTGTGTGTGTGTCTGGCATTAACACAAAAGAGACCAGACGATGACATTCATAGGCTTATAGACCCGACTCCTGGGGACACACTTGGATGGAGACAATTAAAATGCCTGTCAGGCATTTGGTACCAGAAGCCCCTACGGCAAACTGCTAAATCCTAAACCAGGGCTGCACCTTATTGTCAGTGAATGATGGCGGAGCTGGGTGGCTTGTCATCATTCTCGAAAATTCTGAGGCTAGTAAGCTCGCTCTCCCTCTCCCACTCGCCTTATTTTCCTTTTCGCCACTGCGGGGACGTTTTCTAATTTGCAGCTTCCCTTTCCCCGACACACACAGACAGGAGCTGGTGGCTTGCAGACTGCAGTGTGTCTGGAGCTAGAGAGGCAGAGCGAGAGCCAGCCCATGGAGATTAGGCTCCGGGAGAACGATTCCACAGCAATCCTCAAAGACTAGACTTGGGTGGTACCGCCGCACAAGCACTGGTAATGGTTTGTTACCTTTTTTATTTTTTTACATTTTTATTTTGTTTTATTTTTAATCCTCTTTCTAAAGGATCTGCTTTACGGGATCTCAAAGTAAAATGCTTTAAAATTCAATCCTGAGCTTCCTAAAAATTCAAGCCCTGCATTGTTTGTACTACAGATCTCAAGACATAGATTTATTGTCTGGATATAAAGAATGCATATGGTTACTGGTGAGTGGTAACTTTCAATATTTAGTGAACACATCTATATATGTATGTTTTGGTTTTGTTTCCTTTTGTTTTGTTTCGGTAGATTCTTCAGTTTGTTGTCTCTAACCGAGGAAACATTGACTGGGAACCACTCATTCAGAAAATTAAAAGGTACCACATGTTTTGTTTGGATGTTTAAATGAGGGGAAATCAGGGAGGAATCGGAACGTTTTTATTTAAAGTAATCTCTGTGGCTGGTCTTTTTTATTCGTAATCCTACATTGATCATTGTCTTAAGCATGTATGACATGGTGGGCAGAGAATGCCATTATCCAAGGCTGTTTCAATTAGATGGATAAAGCATTGTGTCTTTTGCCTGTGTTGCAAGATATTAACAAATATTAGTATGTCTGGCTTGTTTTCGGATTTTTATCATTATAACAGCTAAAAAAAAAGGCACCAAATTCTCTATCTTAATGAAAATTAATCGATTTGAATTTAGGGCACATATACTAAGTAATGATTTTATTTGATGAAATCCTGCTAATACGTGATGTTTTTCTTAATGGCAACATGAAATGGCGTGGCCTTCCCAGGTAGAAGGAGTGCGAGAGAAGAAAGCCCAGGAATGACTCAGTATTGTTGGGTTTTGAGAATAAAAGGTTGTAACTTCAAAGATGCTTTAGGCTTTAGCAACAGATATTTTTAAAGGCTGAGAGTGTTCGTTATGAAAAGAAATGATTTTACATATGCTTTATTTGGCATTGACAGCCTAAGAAGGTAATCCTTCATCTTGCCGTGAAAGCAGTTAAACCCATTGATCCCCGGCCCTGTGCCTTGCACGAAAATTATTCATTTTCAAATTCAGCATTGGGGTGTGTATTGATTGGAGATGACAATGATAAGTATTATCTTTTCTTTAGTTCTTTAAGATTATCTTTGACTTTAACATATACTCTTGTCAATTTCTTACAACAAAACCTATATTTGTAACTTGGATTTTAAAAATGGAAGATATGTTTTGCCTTGTCGAGAAGATCAATAACGCTGTTTAAGCCTTTCCTGGACATTCACATAGAATTTCCCCTCGCGACTATTGGTCCAAAATATCTTTTGCAGCAAGGTTAGATTTTATTTTTAATATACTTAAAAAATGGCTGTTTGACTTGTGATGCTGAAATACCAAAAGTATGTGAGTGTACACCTGTGCATGTGTATATTTGTAGCAGTTGAAGGAGACTAATGCATTGTCCTTGTTTAATTTTCTCTGCAATGTGTAATTATGAGGACCTTAATGTATTCATTCTCCAAACACTTAACAAGAGCCTTGCTTCTGTGGGTGGTTATTGTGGGAGAGGGGGAAGGGGCAGATGCATCCAGAGTGTAGGCAGCATCGAATAATATTTTTGCACAAGAGAATTAATTTGTTAAATCAGTGTGCTATAAAAAGGAAATTGCATTATTTTAGATAGTGAACAAAATCTAATACACTAGTCTATTAGATTCATTTCATGTATTCAGAGATACATAAAATATATTGCATTTTTCCCTCAGTGGAATCATGTATGAAATCCCCAAACAGGACTTACTATTCCTTCTGAATATTGTAAAACCCTTGGGACCATACTCTCTTTTTAGGTTTCACTCAGAGTAAGTGAAAATGTTTTATGCTTGGTGAAAAAAATATATATACTTGGCATTTTCCCCTCTAACTAAATCCATACAGTAAATATTGCATATGAGAATCTGTTTCCTAATCTTCAGACTCATTTAACAATTCATTATATTAATTTTGAGCTTTGGGGTATTTACATGAATTGGAAACAGATGAAGTTATTATTGAACCACTAACAAAAAAAGTCTTTAATATATTGTCAATCAGCTCTGTTGCGGTTTACCTGGGTACTGAAGAAGTAGCATGTTAACTTACTCAGAGCGTCTTGGTTCCTAAGTTTTCTAGCACCATTTTACAATTCATCTAGGGGTGTGTTGACAGGTTTTGTGTAAAAAATCAGAGTTTATTCCAATAGCCTGTTACGTCGTTAAATCAGAATAAAATTAGACTACTGAACTCTAAGAGAGTCAGGGATCTGTATTACGGTTTTTCTAATCAACAACATCTTGGCATGAATTAATTCCTTCACTGATTTTTCACTCGTATCTTCAGCACATAGCATAGTGTCTAGACCACAGTAGGAGTTCAATAAATACAGAGGCTGCCAAAAAATGTTTACACATTTTAAGAAAGGAAAAAACCTGTATTAAAATTGTAATACTCAATATATACTGATAACAAAAGATGAATACAAGTCCTGTGTATACATTTTTTTGGCACCCACGATATTTATTTACTTTTTGATGGATAAATGAATTCATCTCTATCCCCGCCGCCCCCACCACCATTACTTTTTTGTTCTTTTTTATGAGGTTATGCCTGTAAAACAGACATTTGGTACTTTTTTTTTTTAGTTACCAAAAATATTCATTATGTCTCCAACTTATGATAATTAGTTACATAATACCAGGTAGAAAAGTAGGCAAACCATATGTAGACATTTCCCCAGGATCTATGGAAAAGGATTTTTCTGGTTTTAGGTTAAGATGGAAAGAATTTTTGAAATGTCCCCTTTCACTTTCATCAGCTCGGGGAAAGATGCCAAACTGCAGCATGAGTTTTGCTTTCTGGACACTTCCTAAATACTACTCCCAGACTTGACATTGTTTATTGCTCTTTATGTCATCAGCCAAGATTTTGCTGCAGCAAAAGGGGAGGAGGCCTTTTCTCTCTCTTTTTCTAATTGTAACACTCGAGATGATGTCATAGTCCTCTTAAATGCTTTCTTTCTCAATATGGACTAGTAAGTATGACATCATTTTATACATACATATTTAAGGAATCTGTAAAGAAACTTCTAGAATCATAATAGCTTAAGAGAAATCTGTTCTGTCTTGTTGTCATTTATTTTTATTAATAAAACTGTAATTTTCTGTCAATTATGTGCTGGATAATATTCTAAGCCCTTAACACATGTTCCCTCATTTTCACTGTCTCTGTAATCCTGGGAAGTGGGCACAGTCTACCTCTTCCAGATGGATGAACTAAGACCCCAGTTAGGCAATCAGCACACGTCTGGCCCAAAGTCCTTCATATTAACCACAACATACTACATTTTTTTCTAGTAAATTTTTTCACTCATAGTCTTTTTTTAATGTTTTATTTATGCACATGATATATACGTTACTGCAATAAGGTTAAAATGGTATGCTTATAGAGTCTTGTTTTTATATACATAATGTACCTTCAAATACTTCACTATAATATTGAAGCTCTTGTATATGTTATTTTTAATATATATTTTATATTTGACCTGAGGAACTTTATTCTTTAAGGAGGAATGTCAGAGATAAATCAGGATGTTTTAAAATAAATGAATTCATGAAGCATCTCCTATGTCATTACAATGAAGTTGCATTACTGAATTGTATAATCTATATAAGAAAATTAGCCAGAGAACTCAAGTGCTAAATAGCATAACGGATGCCATATCTTGAACAGGTTTGTTTGTTAGTTTTTAAGTTAAATAATGGCAGAAGACGTTTCAAATGACCAAAATAAATAAGCAAGCAGGGAACAAACAGTATCATGAACAGGGAGAAAATACAACATTCAACCTTAAATACAACTTGCCCAGAAAAATAATTGAGAACACTCACAATTTCACAAATATGCATTAAGATGTTCTACTTGCAAAGGAGTATGTACAACAGAAAACTTTTAGAGCTCAATGAGTGCAGCAGAATAAAACAATGATGTACTACCAAGGCTCATTGGTACTGGAAGAGACATACAAATAATTTCTTAACGGACTTCATTGCACGGCGGGCTTACTAACAATTGAGAAGGGATGCACAGGAAGTATATCATGGAGGATGGGCTTTTGAGATGGAACTTAGGGGTGAATAGAAGTATTCAAGAGAGAGAATGTATGGAGGAACTCCAAGAAGAATAAACAACATTAACAGAGGAGCCAAAGGAAGTGAACATGCTTGGAAAGTGTAGACTGATCTCATTTGTATTTCAGAGTGTAGGACGGAAGAAAGGGATTCTTAGAAGATAAGGATAGAAAGGTACTGAAAACTGTTAGGTTGCACCATATGAAATGGCTACTATTTTATGCTTTCTGAACTACAAAATAAAAGCTTCATTCCGTTCAACCTAATACTTTGGAAGGGGACTGTCAATGTCAAGTTGAGGTTTTTTTGTTCAATGGGAAGCTATTGAGTGTATATTAAGTAAGAGACCACTATGACCCAAACTGCATTTTCAGATAACTTATTTTATAGCTGTGCAAAATAAAATAGAGTTATGTGTGAGAGCATGTTGAAGAAAGCATCACTTTGGAAGCTATCATAGGATAATCCAGGAATAAAAATAAAGACTCAAAGAGGATGTTGAGAGTGGGCATGAAAAAAGAGGTCAGGATAATGAAAGATGTTTCTGAGTTCAAATTCATAGCAAGTGCTCAATTGGTAGGAGGAAAAAAAAGCAGAAGGACTCAATGGTGACTCTAATGTTTGCATTTGATAACTGGAAAAATGAGGGGAGAAAGGTAGCTAAAAGCTACTTAAGGAGAGAGGCCCTCTTTTATTTTTATTGTATCCCTAGTCTCTAGCAGACTGCCTAGTACATAGTAGATGGTCAACAAATGCCAAGTGAATCCGTGAGAGTGTGAATAAAAAATGATAAGTCAGGTTTAGGCCATGATAGCTGGATATGTAAGTGGCAGACATGGAGATCCAAAGCTGAGAAGAGAAATTAGAGAGATAGGACATTGGTGACATTATCAAGATGAGGTGACCAGAGAGAACACTCTTGGCAGCACCACCTTTAGGATGTAGAATGAGAGATAGGTGTTGACAAAGTTTAAAGGAGATTAAAAAACAAACAAAACAAAAAAAAAAGAAAGAAAAAGAAAGAAAGAGGACAAGTGAAATAGAAAACAAAGCTAAAACTCAAATTTTTCAAAAAATTGAAGAATGAGAATAAGTAAGACTGCTGGGTTTATTTCAGTAATGTTTTCTGTTATAAAAACAATACACATTTTTTAAATTGATAAAATTTAGAAGAGTATAGGAAAGGTTATACTAGCCATCCATAAACAACCAATTCCAAGGTTATGATTAATACTCTTTTTAACTATTTCTCTTATTTTCTTGTATCTGTTACATTTAAGTTTATATAATCAATTCAGTTTTGGAATTCTGCCTTTTTTCCAACTCAGCAGTATCTTAAGCATCTCATGGAACAATTTGCCAGCTGCTTGTCATGTAGATATTGGAATTTATATTCCCTGTTTTTCCCAATTTTTCACTATCATTATAATGCTACAATGGAATAGTTTGTGCATTACTCTCACAAATTGTTTCCAATGGATATTTCCTAACAATGGAATCATGTAGTCCATATTTTCAAATTCCTGACCATATATAATTTGGTGGTTTCAAACTGAGCCTCAGCTTTCCTCCAAGAAGGGGAATCTAAGATGACCTTAGCACCTGCCATGTTCTGGTGTATGTGACAGCACTGGAATTATCCCAACTACTCTGATGTAGGTTCTGTTATCTCCGCTGAACAAATAAATGAACAGAGATGAAGAGAGTTGCACAAGTCTTCAAGGACATATGTTGAATCTGGGTCTAACTCTAAAACAGTCAAACCACAGAGACAGAAGCAAGATCTTGAAAAGTGAATGAGTAAATAAGCATATACAGGGCTGGCCGAGTGGCTCAGTTGGTTAAGAGTTGGCTTAACAGCACGAGCTCTGAGCAACAAGGCCACTGGTTTGCGTCCCACAGGGGCCAGTGACAGTGCGTCCGAGCTGAGCTGTCGCCGAGCTGCCAACAGGTGGCAGGATGGCGCAGCTGGTGTAACAATAAGATTGCCTGTTCGGTGGTGGGCTATGCCCACCTGCAACTAAGACTGAACTGGGCACCTTGAGCTGAGCTGCTGCCCAGATGGCTCAGTAGATACAGCAGGTGCTCTTAACAAGGTTGCCAGGTTTAGCTCCTGCATGGGATGATGGCTATGCCCACCTGCAACTAAGACTGAACTGGGCACCTTGAGTTGAGCTGCTGCCCAGATGGCTCAGTGGATAGAGCGTGCGCTCTTAACAACAAGGCTGCTGGTTTGACTCCTGCATGGGATGGTGGCTACACCCACCTGCAACTAAGATTGAGCTTAGAGGCCACAAGGGGCCGACAGGAAGCCAGATGGCAACTGGCACCCTCCACAATGAAGATTGAAGAACAACAAGAACAACAACTTGGCTGGTCCCTTTCCCCAATTCTCCAACACTGTTCCCCTCCCCCAAATCCCCAAAAAAATCTTTAAAAAATGTATATCTATATATAAGCATATGCAAATAATAGTAAAACGTGCTTTAGCAGTCCAGGACTCAAAGGAAAGAGAAATGAAATATGTTAGGCAAGGAGGGCAGTGACTGCAGTGGAGCCTGGCTGTTATTAAAACGGGGAGCCCTAGGGGGCCGGCCTAGTGGCTCAGTTGGTTAAGAGCTCGCTCAAGAGCTTGAGCTCTGAGCAACAGCAGTTCGAGTCCAGCCCGAGCTGAGCAGCCGCTGAGCTGCCAACAAGTAGCAGGATGGCTCAGCTAAAAACAAACAAACAAACAAACAAACAAACAAACAAACAAACAAACAAAAAAACGGGGAGCCCTAAGCCAAGGGGGGCACAGATAAGAGGGAGTGCTACCCATGTAAGCAGAAGGACAAACGTACAGGACAAGGTCCTAATGAAAGGAGGTAAAGAGTACAGGCAAGGATTTGGGCTTGGCAAGCCAAGTTCATCTTCCCTATAGACAAAAACAAGAGAAAAGAGACTGAGACTTTTCTAGGAGTAGAAGGAAAGATATGAGGGACCTTACATATAGTCTGGACTTGATCTTAGACTGCAGGAAGATCCACATACCCATTCAGTGAATATTTATTGAGCACCACCCACATCCCATGCCCTTTTCCTGCCCCCCATGGAATTTTCCTTCTGTAGGGGGGGAATACCCTGTGGGTGAACAAATATAATTAGAAGATTACTCAGGCAGCTATGCAGAGAATGGATGAGAAAGGGGGTAAGAATAGATTCTGGGAGATAACCTTCTCAAACTTTACAGCAGAGGTGAATCAAGTGGGATCTTACTAAAATGCAGATTCAGAATCTGTAGGTCTGAGGACAGGCCTGAGACTCTAGCAAGCTCCCAGGTGATGTTCGATTAGCCACAGGTTGGAAGGCAAATATCCAGACATGAAAAATTAGAAATGATTGGAGAAGTTATGAGCAAGGCAAATGTGAGTCCTTCCCTTGGTACAGCAGCCGTACATACTTTTAAACCTCTTTCATGGTGACAGAATTGTCCTTTTTTTGAGTTTTTTCAATTCCAGCCACTGATTTTAGGAAAGAGCCATTAAACCAGCTCTAATGAGCTACTGACATATCAGTCTTTCAGCCCATGCTCAATGTTTATCATGTCCAATATAATGAATTCTTGTAGCTCAGGTTTGGGGATGTGATTGCACATAACTCTGTGCCAGTTTCTTAACTCGGGCAACTCTATTCCCTGCTTCCTGATTTCTTTGGGCTGTTAACCGCCTCTCTGCACAGGACTGGCTTGCTTCATTCTCCAGCCGCTTAGCACTTGACATTTCCCATGTTCCTCTGCGCCTGGTAGCCAAGCTTCCGGGTCTCCACATCCCATCTTCTTGCCACTCACATTTTAATACAAGTCTTGGGGGACTCTGCGTAAAGCCACAGGGGACTATTGAGAATAATCTCTGGTTTAAGGAATGCATTTTCCCCAAGAAAATCATTTCTTTTTGGAAGACTGCTTTGGTGGATGACAGCAACCTGCATTCTTCTGAAGGAAGGAGGCATGTGTTTGTAGACAGTGTTCAGAGGGGCGAGGCGCTCACATGAAGCCTTGACAGACTCTGCCTGGAGGGGTGTTATCTTTCTGCCTCCACGGTGAGTCTCTAACTCTCAGTGCTCCTTCAGAGCTACAGGAACTTGGGAGCATTTATCTGTTTGATTCCTCCCACACCATTCTTTGCAGCTGTAAAATCTCTGAAGAAGTAAGAAATCCAATAAATATGGCATATTCATCCATCAAGGAAAAAACTTAAGTGTATATGAAACATCTGTAATGTCCTCATTCTTAATATCACTTTATCTTTTGCTTAAAGGGCTGGTTCTCTCTCTAGGCCCTGCCATGACCAGATCTCTCGACCTTAGTCACTGCCATTTTGTAATTCGGCATTTAAACAGCCAACTGGCATGGGCAGTGTCATTAGAAACTTTACATGGAAAATTCCAGTATAATATCAAATTAGTTTTAATATGAACAGAAGTCACCTTAAATTGATAACCACATTTCTTCAAGGAGAACATTCACGCAATGTCCTTGAGGAGAGAAGCCATGGCATGGGCATCTTAGTACTCTCTATGTTGTCTACATAGAAAATGCCCTTGATCCATATTCCAAGTTGAATCTAAGAAATGAGTGTCGGGATGAGAGTGTGTGTGTGTGTGTGTGTGTGTGTGTATGTGTGTGTGTGTGNTGTGTGTGTGTGTGAGAGAGAGAGAGAGAGAGAGAGAGAGAGAGAGAGAGAGAGAGAGAGAGACTCTAGTCTTTCTACTATGGATAGTGCTAGTCTTGTTTGCTTATCAAACTGGAATTGGTAAAGTTTCCAGAATTTGGATACCATACTTATGCCTTTCAGCCATTCGACCAATAGTTAAGAGTCTCAGAGTAGCACAGGGGAATTTCTGGTCTTTCTGACACAAATTCTCCCTCTCTCTCAAAAAAAAGTCTAAATCAATCCTCCTTTTTTGTGGATTCCATTTGATTCTGCCTCAGATGGTTTGAATTAACCTTTCTTCAGATTCTCTCCTGGCGTTAATGACTCTGGATTATGACCATTTAAGGAAGCCAGAAGTATCTTGAGCCACATCTGGCAATGGTTAAAAAAAAAGCTCTTCCATTTAACACATTATAACCAAAATATATTTTTTCACATTGTGTAAGAACTTAGGAAATGATGTTTCTTTCCAGGAAGATCTTATGTTTTATTTCCAAGGTTAATAATATTTGTATCTAGTCTTCTTTAAAAACATTTACTTGCTCACTGTAGGATTCTCTCATGGTAAGATTATATACAGAATAAGCTACAACAAGTAGCATTAAGGGTTCTTCTCACACAGTATCTAGGAGCAACTGGTTAGCACACTTTTAGCATATTGAGGTGAATTTGTGGTATTCTAGAATCTCAAAACAGAGAAAAATATAACTAGACTGCCTATTCTTTAAATAGTGGGGTCAGAAAGGCCTAAAATGACCAACTTTCCAAGATTACATTGGTACTTGAGGAGACATGAGTTCTAACAATGAAAACATTTTGAAAATCCTACTCAGAACTCATGACCCTATGTACTTCATATAACTCTGGTCAGACTTTTCCTCTACAAGATGGTGGGTAGTCCAATAGATCAAAGGGAAATAATAAAATAATAAATGTAATAAATAACTTAATGTATGCATGTGTTTTTAGTTCTACGCTGTATGTTATACTCACAAAAAGACCCAGGATGTAGATTTTGGATTACAAAGTTGTTGGAATAATGTGACCAGTTAAGAAGCAGCATTTAGATTTTAAGAAAAAAATAATAATTCTGTAATTTTTAAGTCATAGAAAGCATTTTCTAATACATGACATCCCAAAGCTCACAACAATCCCTGGAATGGGAATGGCAGATCTTGTTATAGTAGTACAGATGAGAAAACTGCAGTTTGAAGAATGCAAATAACCTACCCAAGTCACTCCACTAGAAAATGGTAAACCTGTGGCTCATTTCCTTGTTCTGACTTCAAAGCCTTTCCTTTCTCCTACTATGCAGTCAAAGCAGATAAATGAGTATATTGTCCTAAATCTGAGCTATTGTAAAGAAACCATTCCAAGTTAGCCATGACCTCCACCAAGTGGATTGCTCTGTTCTCCCAAAAGACTCCTTCATTAGAGTCCTAGATTAGTATGGAGTGGAGCTCAGTAAATACTAGTAGAAATAACTTATTACAGAAACTTTGGACATTATTTGTTGACTTTCCTACAATAAAAGTGAGCAGTTTCGCACACTAACACTGTCTCTCCCTCTCCCTCCATTTTTAGTTATTCTTTTTCTTTTTTTTTACAGTTGCACTTGAATATTATTTGATTTTAAGCAGCCAGTGTTATTGATAAGAAGTGTGATATGAGTGGGGGCTAAAAAAAAACAACAACTGTGATGTCAGGTTCTCATTCTTCTCTAAATAATCTTGATTTTTTTTTTCTTCCTTTCTAGTAGGTTTTGGAGTTTTGTGCCATTTCAAAAGGTTGTGTCTCAATGAAAGTCTTTTATCATGTATCCCATTTGGCAATCAGATTATTTAAATTATATCTTTTTTAACTCAGAGAAACTTTTCTGTTTTTCTTTTATTTATTTTTTGCTGTCCCTGCCTCTGTTCTATATTTAGGGGATTCCTACTGATAAAGAGTGGACTTCCTGGAGCTATCTGTCATGTCTCCTTTTTTTAGATATTTTTCAAATCCTGTTTTCACGTTTTCTATAGTCTAGGAATTTTTTTTCTTCCTCCTATCAGCTGAGTTATTATTTGTCTTTCGCCCTGCCAATTCTAATATTTTAATCAATTCAGTGAATTACTTATTTGGGTAACCATATATTAATTTCCAGGAATTCCTTTATTTCCTGATTGATACTTTTCCATAATTTATTTTTTGGAAGGAAGTTCATTTTTAAAGTGTGCAATATTCTTTCAAATCCTCAAGTTCTCTCTCATTCCCTGCGTTATCTCTATTTCCTTAACAGTCATTTTTTTTAAGTATTTTTCTTGTTCATGCTGCTGGTTTTTCTCAAACTGATTTGGGGAGTGTTTGGTTGTTTTTGTTGTTATTTGTTTTTTATGAATGAAGAACTAGGTTGAGGATCATAGGTAACTGTGGTGAGTTTTCTATGCTATTGCGCATATCTGTATTCCTACTCACTGTAAAGGCCCACTGCACGGCTGGGTAAGTGGGCGAGTCTGTCAGGAAGCTGGGATTCTGAGAGGAGCTTGGAGATGGAACCAACAAGTTAGGATCTCCACAATTCCACAATGTGTTTTAATTCCACATGGATTTACCTACACCAGCCCAAGTTCCCAAACTGATTACCTACTTTCAGTAAAGACTAGTTCTTGTTTTCACCCTTGAGGGAAAGGTGAAAATATAGTAGCTGAAAACATATTAGCAAGGGAGAAAGGAAAGAGAAAGAGTCCCAACTATTCTGAGTGTGTTTCTGAATGAATTACCATGATATTGGTCCTTCACTCCCCTTGGAATCTACCGACTCTAAGCTTGAAGTTTCTCCATGTTTCTTTGGGGTGGACCAGGTGCTCCTAATTTTTTTTTTTCTCTTTCTGTCCCAGCCTATCTGCATTATGACTTCTAGAATATCTTCAAAATTTTTGTTAGAGCTATATTCTTTTTAACATTTAAAAAATAATTTTAATAGTAACTGGAAAAAAAGGGAGTTGTGTGTAGTGACGACTCTTCCATCACTGATTTAATTTTCTTCACTATGATTTTTCCATAACATCAATATATATTTGCACTGCATTCTTCTGCATTAATTACATTGTTCTACCTCTACTATTTATTTTCTATGTGGAAAAATTACTTCTCATTCCTAGGTCTCTTTTTCTTATAAGATAAAGACGTTTGATTTTCAGTGTTGAGATGGAACATATGAATGCGTGTTGTAAGCTATAAAGCTAGAATATAAATATAAGCTGTCTTTATATATCAAATTTTGTCATGGATCCAGAGTAACAAATAAATACAAACATGGAGATTAGCTACGGTTACAGGAAAACCCCTTCCCTACCCAGTAGGATTGCAAGGTATCCCTACATTGAGACAACGAAAACTATATGCAATGCAAAAGACTGAGAAATGCATTGGTAGCAATACTAAAATAAGTGATTGTTCATGGATATATTTTTCACCTAATGAAAAGACAAAGATTAAATCAGATCAAGAATGTAGTTAGTATACTATCAGCTAATGTTGTGTGGTCCTTTTGCTTGGCAACATTAAGAATTATGTTAATAATGAGTATAATTTAGTGCTGCTAATTAGCTGCCACAATAATATTATTGACTTTATATGGTTGCTGTTAATTAAAGATTTCTGTACTCTTAGTGAGTTTGGGACATGAAGCACTCAGTAAAAGGAAAATAAAGAAAATGAGAATAACAGTCAAGTGGCTTAATTGTAAAAGTTGAAGAAATGTCAAGAGGAAATTAAACGTAGAAAGCTGAGTCTCATCAGCCTTTGAATTCAACATACTGGGAGCCATTTGTGGATGATAAAAAGTTATTTTCCTAAATTATTCAAACGTGACATCGTATTGGTAGCCTTTATTCTTAGAAATGAACTGAGAATACATCAAACAAAGCATAAAATAAATCAATGTGTGTGTGTGTGCTGAGTGATGCATATAGGACTCACCAACAGCTATCAATTCTCATTTTCTGCATGCTGTTATTGCATTCTAAAGTTGAATGTCTGTAGAGGATAAGTCACCAGCCCTAGTAAAATGTTAATGGAGCCAGTGACATAACATAATTTAAATTCAAGGCCTCATACAAAGGAATGTAAATAAAATGCATTTGTTTGGCTTTTTATGGCTACTATTAAAAGTAAAGAAAATGAAACCATAAACAACTATGCTCAACTATTAGCATAGCTGAGGCTGCTTTGTAGCAGTATAAAACCATATTTATTGATGAGGAAGCTCTGTTGAACTTACCCAGCACATCTAGATTGTAATTGAGGTTAAAAAATGTGCTTGGAGACTTAGGCAAATGTGGAATGTTACTTCAAAGTGAGTTCATTTAGATGTGTTTTAATTTTCTGTTGTTGTGAAGGTCTGGTACAATTTATAACTTTTATTTTTTTCTATTCCATACCTAAGGCCTTAGCTTATAATTAATGTGATACAGCTTACTTCATCCCCAATATCAATGGCCTCTTTCTTCCTTAATAATAATAGGACTCCTCCTTTTGGGGGGTTCACAGGCACATGGCCACTCAGAATGAGATCCAGAATTCCACCCTCCTTTGCAAGTAGGTGTAACCACATGAGTAATTTTTGGCCATTAAGGTATGAACGTGCGTTCATACCTTAGGTCAACTACTTAGAAGGAAAGACTGTGCTTGTCAATGCTCCCTCCTTCTTCTTGCAGTTGGGAATTCAGACTTAATGGCTGGAGCTTCAACAACCTTTTTGAATATGAGATAATCTTGTAATGAATTTTTATTCTGTTTAAGCCAAGTTATTTGGGGTTTTTCCATTACTTACAGCCTACCCTAGACATTGTTTGTATGACAGCTTTGCCACTTTATATTTACTTTCAAAGGCTCTGAAATGTCCTTTTATCAATTAGCATTGTTATTTGTATTAAAATTGTCACCTAAAATTGTCACCTAAAATATACCAGTCCAATCAGTTACCAAGTCCTATCAGTTCTACTTCCATCCCCAGGAACCACATTAGTTCATTAGTTAGTCTTCCATTGTTTCTGATCTTGAGAACTGCAATAGCTTCCTGCAGCAATTCTTGCTCCATACGAGCCATTATATGCATAGCAGCTGGACCCATCTTTTAAAAAATACAATCTAATCATGACATTCCTGTGTTTAAAATCTTTTAATACTTCCCATAGCATTCATAATAAGATTGAGGATCTATAAATTGTGCTACAAGGCCATCCATAATGAGGCCTCTGTTTGACTAGACAGGCCCATCCTTAGTTTATTGCCTTGGGGCTACAGCGTGTATTATTTTTCTCTTTGCCTGGAACACTCTACACTCCTCCCCTTCCCGCCCCACTCCCACCACCACGGCCCATCACTCATTCAAGTCTTGCTCATTGGTTAGAGCTCAGATTTCATGGTTAATCCTTTTCTCAGCCTCTGGTCTTAAGATAGGCCTGTCATTGCATACTCCCATAGCACTCTGCACTTCTCTCGCTTAATATTTATCAGTTTAATGCAAGTCTCCCCCACAAGACTGGTACCTCCATGAGTGTCTAGCTCATTCATGGGACTGGTACAAAATGTGTGCTCAAAGAACACCGTTGACTGAGTAACCGATCGATCCTTTGTTCTCTTCTCCTTACCTGGAAAGCATACCTAACTGACATCGCAATCAAATTTCCATTTATCAAAATCCCATCCACCCTCTGGATCATCAAAATCATGTATGTGCTCTCTCCATTGAATTAGTTTATTTTTCCATTTCCCTCCTTTTATGAAGACTTTATTTATTTAATTTTTTAGAGCAGCCTTAGGTTTGTAACAAAATGCCGAGGGAGGTACGAGATTTCCCCTACACTCCCTGCCCCCACACATGCACAACTTCCCCCATTATCAGCATCGCTTACCAAAAGGGTACATTTTTCATCAGGGATGAACACTGACAAATCATAATCACCCAAAGTACGTAGTTTACCTTAGGGTTCCCTCTTGGTGTTGTATACTCAATGGGTTTGACTCGTATCTATCAGTATAATATACAGAGTATTGTCACTGCCCTAAAAATCCTCTGTGCCCCGCCAATTCCTCTCCCTCCGTATTTATTTTTCTTGTGATCATATACTAAACTTTAATTACAGTTATTTGTTTGCAGAATTCTAAATTACTGTTTGGGAACACATGCTAGAAAATACGAAGTCTTTTAGAAAAGTTTTGTTTTTAAAATAATAACAGCCTCTATTTATAAAGCTATTTATTACACTTGCCTTTATCCCGACAGAGCAGGAGCTTTGGAGGCTATTATTTCTACGGCCATTATTGCCTTTTGCAAGCAGAATGTCTGGCACATAAAAGGCATTTAACAAACAACTTGGTTATAATGTAGTGGAATACCTCAGATACCCTTGGGTTCAAATCCAGTTTCTGGCCCTCATCGGCTGTGTGAAATTGTGAATTTATCAAGCCTCAGTTGTACTGAACAGGAATGCTAAGATCAACCTAACTAGGACATGGAATGAGTTAATAAAGATAATTTACATAGCAGAAGTTCTATAAGTGGAAGCCATTATTATGACTTTCCAAGTTTATCTTCTCCATCCCTTTCTTAACGGTCAAGGTCGGTGCTCAGTGCTTTCTTTGTGTTGTTTTGAAGCTGAGTGATACTAAGTTTGATACAGAAAGCCTAACACCAAATAAAAGGTAAGACTTGTAAAAGAAGTGTTGAAGGTACTGCACAATTTTCTTTCTTTCTTCCTTTCCCTCCCTCCCTTCCTTCCTTCCTTCCTCGCTCTCTCTTTCTCTCTCTCTCTCTCTCTCTGTTTCTTTCTCCTTCCTCCTCTCCCTCTCTCCCCCTCCCTCCCTCTTTCCTTTCCACCCCGCCAAAAAAAAAAAAAGAAGAAGAAAAGAAAGAAAAACGACAGGTGAAAACAAAGCAAGACAAAAGATAGAATTGTGTTAAATCACCCAACATTACCAGAAAGACTCCAAAATTATTTACATTCTAAATTACACCACCTGAGGCCACTCTGCTCTCAGGAGAGAAACTGGCTTGCTTAGATGTTAAGAGTTCAGCCATCTCCCATGAGGCTTATCTGCAATGCAGATTTTCCTGAGCCCTCCCTAGCTGTTTCTGCCTCCAGACCCACCAGCTGCTCTCAGTCTTCCAGCTGGCTTAATAGGATTTGTCTTCTCTATAGCCTGCTTCCGGGGTTGTCCACTACCAGAACATATTCCGGATAGAGAGTTTTCCCTCCTAACTTCTATCAAAATCCTTACCAATCCCCAAAGTTAAAGGGTCCATTATTGCCTGACTCAAAGAAAGGTAAATTTGTGAGCAATTATTTTCTGCTCTCTGCCTCTTGTCTCCTAGATGTTATCTTTTGCAGGAGCTCTCTGTCAGCCCCTGTTGCAGAATAAAGAGTGGCACACTCCTCCCTTTATGGTTGGTAAAGCCGGGATACCCTGGGTGAGCTTGGAGGCAGCTGCCTGGATTTGCAGACTTCCTCTGGTGGGAGTGCTGCTGGGCTACCTGATTTCAAGTGCTCTGCGTTTCCTTCTCTGCACGACTCCATCAGCTGAGCCAGGATTGTAACTATGTAACCTTTCCTGCAGGTTAAGGTTAAGCTTAATTTATCTGCAAAGATTCATGCTTGGTTTTTTTTAATGGATTTTTTTATAATGAAGCAAGCATATTGTTGTGAGGCGAATAGCTCAGGTTCATTGAAGTTTAGGCCTCTCCCACTGATAGCTGTGTGCTCTTGACCAGTTACTCTACAGGAATAGGTTTCTTCCCTGGAATTTCAATTATGTCAGAATTGTGAGGAGGAAATGTCATATTGATTGTGAAGTACTTAATAAATCTTAATTTTTAAAGACTTACCCTTTCTATCTACAAATTAAAGTTAGATTTTACCATCTAATTTTAACTACATTTCTATGACAAATCAGTATTAGATATGGTCAGTAAGTGGCTGGTATTCCAAATTTTATTTATATTTATTTGTATTTAGTGATAACCACGTTAAAGATAGTCAATTAATCTTTTTCAGTCTTTCCCTTTCTTTTTAATCTTTTTATTTTTTTATAATGGAGGGATTTTATTTTTGGAACATTTTCATGAAGAAGTATCTCATTCCTTTCTACATCTTACTTGAAAAAAATTATTCTCTTTAGGCTTAACTCTAACCATGGTTCATACGTCAGGGAAATGAATTTTTGAATCTAGACAGAGAAATGCTATTTATTTCATAAGGTATTTAATAATCTTTGGCATGTAAACATCGCTTCAGAAAAAGATAAATAGCTGTTCATTATCTATAAACTTTTATGAATTACCTTCAAAATGCAGTGAGCTTGGAAGCCAATATGCTATAGAGTTTGCTCTTGGGAATTTTTCGTTTTTTTATATTTTTCCCCCTTGTTTCACTAATGACTTGCCACGTATGTAAATGAGAAAAAATACCTATTAATTTTGGGTTCTATCAATAATAATTTCTGAGCTTACTACAATTCAGTTCTGGACGTTTTAATGACATTTGGTTGACAATGTGTTTTTCTGCTATGTAGGACCCGCAGATAGGAAAGGATAAAGGATATTCAGCATCTTAGTCTTCTTTAAAGGAGGATTGCTTATATTTTCTAAAATAAATCTTAATGTTCAAAGATTTACACTTTGTATTTACAAACTAAAATGAAATTGTAGAGCAGACTGTCTACTTAATGCCATTTAAGGAAGAGGGTTGTTTACTTATATGACATGCATAAACCCTTCCAAGCTTTAAGGTTCAGCTTCATGAATTCCTCTTTTTACAAACATTTTGTGTGGAAAATCTCCCAAACTAATTTATACAACATCTGACTCAAGTCTGTGATGATGTTGTTCTTGTTTTTCTAAACTACTTGTTCATCTTTTGAATTTTATCTAGTCTGAAGAGGAAATTGACCGATGTGGCTTACCTTCTCAAACAAGGCTCAACTATTTACCTGATTTGTATATTTCTCCAAAATAAAAAAAATCAACTCACATAAAAAGAAGTTGACAAGTTTCATTTGCTGTTGAAATTAAAGATATCACTGGCTTTTAAAACAAATCTAAACACTATTAGGATTTTTTTTTTCTTCAAATATGTTTAGGTAGAATTAGCAAAGGATGCAAAGAGGCAGTGGGCCACCCATTCAGTGATAAGCTAAATGCTGCTGAACACCTTTTGCATCTGACCTCACCTGCTCCTCTTCAGCAAGGCCAGAGGC
>NW_017731618.1:444485-447018 GCF_001890085.2 Hipposideros armiger
TGTGTTTTTCCAGGATCCATCAGCTCCAAGTCAAGTAGTTGTTTCAATCTAGTTGTGGAGGGCACAGTCTCTTGGCCTCTGTGGGAATCGAACCGGCAACCTTGGTGTTATGAGCCTGCGCTCTAATCACCTGAGCCAAACAGCTGCCCCAAAGATGCAGGTTCTGGAGAGGACCTTAGTGGGTTCTGAGCACACCCAACTGGACTAACTCTCCAGTGGGGTTTTGTAAATGTGAAGAGCTACCTGTGGGGCTTGGTGCCGCTTCTCTAAAGTAATTACACTTTGGAAGGAAGTTCACTACCAAACCTTAATGGCTTCATAACTTGCCTGTTTTCTGGAAATAGGAAGCCGACTGGTGAGAGATACTCTGGGGACCACACCTGTCTGGAAGCCCTAGGAAGGAGGCTGAGGACTCAGGCGGACATCTCATGTTAAAAAATCAGGGGCTTGAACTGAACCCATGTGCAGAAACTGATTAACCCTAAATATCAAAGAAAGATAAGGTGTCCTTAAGGGAGAGGATGACTGGTTTTGCATTGCCAACTCTCATTCATCTCCAACCAGGAGTCAAACTGGCTTCAAGCATGGCGACAGTAACAATTGGTTGAACAGGGTTGCCTCTCCCTGTCCAAACAGACCTGAAGCCAAGGCATTTCTGGTTTATTTAAGGCTAAAGTACAATGTGGAAACTATAATATGTTGTACCTATGATTTTTTTGTTTTACCTGGCATGTTGCTCCTGACAGATGCTTAAGAAGACCATGACACTAAACGAAAGCAGCGAGAGCTTCCTCACCTCCAATGTTCCTTTATAATTATTGTCTCATTTGATGTAGAAACTTGAAAACAGGGCTTAGCACAAATAATTGACAGAATGTACATGAATAATATTCTACCTAATGATGGTCCATGCACCTTTTATAAGTAGAAGAGGGAAACAGGCACAGAGGAAACATTTAAGGGTTAGTGCCTTTGGGCCGCTGTTAGTAGATAAATGGGGAGAAGAGTTGCCCCCTTTTTAAAATCCCTGTTTAACCTCTTATCTCTTCTACCCTCCATTTTTTTGGCCACATAATAGTATAGCCACAGTTGTGCAAGTTTGGGACAGAATCTCAATTTTTGGAATAAATACAATACTATATAAGAGAACCCTTCTTTTTAGTTAATTGTCCCAATCTTTTCATCCGTGGAATGACCCACAATTGCTGTTACTGGTTTCAAAGTTGACCTAGCAGTTTGAAGTCTATGTGTGCTCAGGTCGGGAAAACACAGATATAGAAAAGTTTGTATGACTCCAAGGTAAAGCCACAGATGTCCTGCTTTTGCTGGATGGAGGAATGTGCCGTTGCCTACGGGGACATGTTACACATTCCTGGGAGCTAAGGGCTCTGCTTTGCTGAACTGTGGCAGACCCCCATGGTCTGCGAGAGGACTTTGTTTTGCATACTGTGTGCATTCACTACTTTCTTTACCTCTGAGATATTCCCTGATCTCCCCAACATTAAGGAGAGGTACCAAAAGTAGGCTGTAGATTCGGCTAGGGAGCAAGAAAGATGAACAGACTTTTCCTTTTAGACTGATTCCATGTGTTTAATCATAGCTTCAATTTAGTATTCCTATCAGACACTGAAACATCCATTAAGTCTGTGCCCATTACCCTTGAAACAAGAACACTGTATAAATCCCTGCCTTAATCTGCCCTAATCCAGGTGAACTGATTGGGTAGTCTGGCCTTTGGGTTAACTAAAACCACTGTCACATAGGGAGTTCAGTGCCCTATCTACATAATCACAAATTGTACCACACAGGTTTTTTGCTCCTGGTCTTAAGAATCTTACCAACAGTCATTTTAATGATACGCTTGTTCTCTGGTGCGAACATCAGTGGTTAAAAAGATCATTGGAACTAAGAAAAGGGAGATCTTAAATGTGCCTGTCTTGCTTTCTTGTGGAACGTTTTTGTAAAGGACTTCCATAAAACTGTCTTTGGTATTTCACTAGAGTGATTTACAGGGGCAGCCTGTTTCATGGGGAGCAGTTGGGATCATTCCGTATTCACAGACATGCAGGCCTATAATCCTGTGCATAAGAGTCTTGTTTGTGGAGAGAACACTGTTAGGTTCTTTTATTACTTAAGCAAAAATAACAAATAATTATCCTGCTGTAAAAGAAATACTAATAATTATAGTTTGCCAGGCATGTTGTATAAGGGGAACAGGAAAAACAAAGCGTTAGTGTCAACAAATCCCCAAACAGAATGCTCATGCAGACTGAAATAAACTCCACATCTAATGGCCTCCCCACAGAAATCCTAAAAACTCCAGGGGCTGCACAAGACTATCTGGTTATGGTGTATTGTCCATAACCAGAGAGATGAAGATTTTAAACATAGTCAAGAATTTCCCACTGTGTTTTAGTTAGTGCAAAAGACGAGAGAGAGAGAGAGAGAGAGAGAGAGAGAGAGAGAGAGAGAGAGAGAGAGAGAGAGAGAGAGAGAATGCAAAGGTGAATCGGTAATTTCTGAAAGAAAAATA
>NW_017731618.1:447933-456319 GCF_001890085.2 Hipposideros armiger
CTAGAAGAAAACAAATTTTCCAGATTTGCAAAATGGCCATTCTCATTTAAAATCATATACCAAGCCTTTCCTTTAAGGAAGCATCCATTTGCTTGACACCACCACAGAGGGCCATTAGTAATAAGTTTTCTTTTTTCTTTTTTTTTTTTTTACTTTACTGGGGAACAGTATGTTTTTCTAGGACCCATAAGCTCCAAGTCAAGTCATTGTTTTCAATCTAGTTGTGGAGGGCGCAGCTCACTGGCCCATGTGGGACTCGAACCAGCAACCTTGGTGTTATGAGCACTGTGCTCTAACCAACTGAGCTAACCGGCCACCCGAGCAATAAGTTTTCAGTCTTCATGATTTCTGGCTCTTTCAGAAAATTACTTGAAGACTGTTTCTAAATATATGTCCATGGGTAAAACTATAAAAGAAATGAAGAGTTGCCAGGTATGACTACACATTTAGTTTTCAGGCACAGTGAAAGGTCAGGGTTCCTCTTGGTATTAATATGTGGAGAAAGAATAAGGAAATTGGT
Organism: Hipposideros armiger; assembly: GCF_001890085.2. Taxonomy (NCBI): domain Eukaryota; kingdom Metazoa; phylum Chordata; class Mammalia; order Chiroptera; family Hipposideridae; genus Hipposideros; species Hipposideros armiger. The sequence goes on from NW_017731618.1 coordinate 448,454, forward strand.
GTTAAAAATATAGTAGATTCACTTTGTGGACCCAATCTAATCAGAAACTAGCTTATTAGCATCCTACCTCAGTTAAGTTGGGTATATAGAGAAGCTGTAGGAAAATCTATACAGATCCCTTCTTTTGTTTTGATGTCATCATTTTGAATGTAATAAGTATGACATTTGATAATTGAGACCACGTCTATGAGTCACTTGCTTTTGCATCTATGAGGCTATCTTTCTTTCTTGGAGCTGAGTAACTGCATAATTAAATTGCCCTTTAAAGAAACAATAACAACAGCAATAAGTCAAATGCTAACTCAACTGACACATGGTAAAAAAGGTCTGTTGTTTGTGTTTTAAGGTGACCCCACAGTAAACTTAACAGCATTAATGATATTAAATGTATCCTTTGCTATTGTAGTCCTATTAAGCTTCAGCTAAATATTTTATTAGCCTTATGTGTATTTTGAAGTTTTATTTTCAATGATCAGCATCTGCCAGGTAGTATCATAAAATAAGAATCACAAAACTCATCCACTCACCAACATTGCTTATGTTACACTATATCCATCCAAGGTACATTTCCAAATAGGTGGCATTCTGCTTTCAAATAGAGTTAGGCACTACATAAACATTGGATACAAATTAGCATTTAAAACATTTTCAAAAGTTGAGGGATGTTCTCAATATTTAATGTTTGTTTTTTCTTTCAGTAGCTTAAGAGATATGTACTTAAGTACAAGGACAAACAACAGTTCCATTGACTTAGATGAATTAGTGAAGAGAGAACATAAAATTTGATTAGGGTCAGTCCCTACCAAACAGGTTTTGAAATGTGGTAAATTATTTCTTCATATCAAGTCTTCAGTGTAATACTATGTGGCCACCTTACACAGTGGGTATACTCCATTGCTAGATCTTAACAGCCTGGTACCCTTTTACTCTTTTAGTCCTGGGCTAGAAGCTTGCTGCTGAAACTTATTCATATTTCTAGCTGTCACCTTCTTATTCCCTTTGTAATCCAAACTCCTCTAACATGTTCGCTTCACTTACTGGCTCATTTTTTATCTGTCCCATTTACTTCTTAGCACTTTGATAAATGGTTTGTTTGTTTTTTTCTTTCCTTTTCACCCTACCACTTGCTGAAAATGTTTTCTGAGAGATCTTCTGTGCTACTCTTATTTAAAAATTGAGTGGTTGCCTCTTAACCTTTTGTTGAAAGACTCCTCTTTGCCACAGCAATGATGCAGTGCAAAGAATACTGAAAACTTGATTTCAGTCTTGACTCTGCCACCCACAACTGACTGTGAAACTTCTGACAAGTTATAAAACATCAAAAAACTGACAAAGATGACTGTATGCATACATCAAAAGATATTATGAGTGGCTACCCATTTCTTTTTGAAACCCCATTTTCATTAGATTCTGCAATGCTGACATGTCTTGTTTCTTCATTCCTGCTACCTTTTCCTTAGCCTGCTGCCCTCCCGTTGGTCTGTCCCAAGATTAGTGGGCTATTCCAAGACTCTTGTTCCACATATGTCTGATGAACTCATCCATTTCACTTCAAGGTTAATCTTCCCAAAACACAACTGATTTATATCTTACCTAGAGCCTCCAAGACATCTGTTACTACAGAACACATATACATTCTATACATAAACAAACAACTATTAGGATTCCAAGCCGCTTGTCATCTGGCCCCAACCTACATTTCCTGTTCTGTCTCCCATAATTCCCTGTGTGTCATCCACTTGTAGTTCTCACTGCCCATCATCCCCTGCTTCTACTCTTTTGCTTCTGTTATTGTCTCAGTTTTTTCTTTTATCATCCTCTGCTTGCCTAAATCATATGTAACTTTACAAAGCTCAACTTAAATACTATGCTCTCCTTAATAATTGAAAATCAACATCTTTGCTTTGACTCAGCATAGCCCCTGATTAGTTTTTTTCTGTACTCTCACTGTATGCTTTGTATTATAATTAATTACCATACCAGATATGATTAGATAAGCTCCTTGAAATCAGGGAGAGGGTTTCATGGATGTTTTAAAACAGAATCTAAGTAGATAGAGCATAATTCAGTATCTAATATATAGAATAGTAACAAATGAAGAAATATTCAGAATGAATATTTTGCTTGGGCTTAAACATTTTGAAAATTTGAACTTCTAACAAAAGAATGTTTACCAAATTAATTTCGATTTTAGTATTAAAGTCATTAATTAATTAACAGAGCCACTGGATCATTGACTTTTTTTTTTAGTAACAGCTATATTGATATATAATTCCCATACAAAAATTCACCCTTTTACCTGATACAATTCAGCGATTTTTTGTATATTCACAGAATTATGCAACCATCTCCACTATCTAATTTTAAAACATTTTTGTCACTCTCCCCCCAAAGAAACCCCATACCCATTAGCAGTCACTCCCCATTCCCACCTTACACAAACCATGGGCAACTGCTAACTTAGTTTTTCTCTCTATGGATTTGCCTCTTCTGGGCATTTCATGTAAATGAAGTAATACAGTATGTGGTCTTTTGTGAAAGGCTTATTTCACTCAGCATAATATTTCCAGGATTCATCCATATTGAAGCAAGTATCAGTACATTATTGCTTTTTTTTTAAAGATTTTATTGGGGAATTGGGGGAGAGGAACAGCGTTGGGGAATCGGGGAAGGGGAACAGACAAGTTGCTGTCCTTTTGTTCCTCAGTCTAGTTGCTTCACTGGCCCAAGTTGGTATTGTGATCATTGCGCTCTTCCCGGGTGAGGCAGATCAGTCGCCAGCCCCTGGACGGCCGCTCACGGCAGCTCACAAAAGCTCACGTCCGCTGCCGGCCAGCCCCACTGCAGCCTATGCCGTTGCTGGTGATTCACGGCAGCCCAGCTCCAGGTCGAGCTGTTGTTCACCATCTTAGCTGTAGAGGGCGCAGTGTCACTGGCCCTCAAGTGGGATCCGAACCGGGGCCCTGCTGCTCAGAACTGGCATCCCAAGCCAACTCATAACCAACATGCCACTTGGCCAGCCCAGTACATTATTGCTTTTTATAGCTGAATAATATTCCACCAAATAGATATGCCACATTTTGTTAACACATTCATTAGCTGATGAACATTTGGGTTATTGAATCGCTGATTTTTAAAATTGATAATTTTAAAATTATCATTGCAGTGATCATTTGCTCAAGTTCCCTCCTTTTATGCAAGTAAAACTGAAGCCTAAAGATGTATTTCTAGATCTTTACCTAGAGGGTTGTTAAGTTTATTATGTCATACATGCTAGGTTGATAAAATATGATGCAGGCATTCATTCATTCGTCTATATTGTTAATAGTCATGGAGCACAGAGTCCTAAAAATCTGGATAGCAAAAACAATTATGTTTCTTGTTTTTATGAAGCTTACAGCCTAGTGGGGAATAAACTTTTAATCAAATGATCACAGAAATATAAATGCAAAATTAGAACTATGCTGAGGGCTATGAAGGAGAGATTCAGGAATTGACCTTGACCAGGAGGACAATTTAGCTGTGATCTGTGAGTAAGTAATTATTCACTAGGCATTCAGGTGGAGCATGAGCACATGAAAAGGCCCTGTGGTTACAGAAGCATGGCACGTAGGGGAATTCCAGGAGGCCAGTGTAAGGAGAGCAGAGGGTAAGAGGAGCATGGTGTAGACCGAGGCTGGAGGTGTAAACCAGTCCGGGATGAGGAAATGGTTTTTGGCTTTTTCCTAAGAACATTGGATCATGGAAGCATTTCAATTTCAGGCAAAAAGAAAATGCATGTTGCCTTACATTTCCATCTGGGGCTTAGATGCATTAAGTAAGGTACAGCTTGCTGGGTAATGCCAAAACGTGCTGTTTTGCCAAAACCTGTGGTAGAATCTGTGGCATTGAAAGTTTGTTTTTACTGAAGTCCTTGCTACCCAAAGTAGACACTTGTGTTATTTTCACAGAATAAACAGCTCCTTGTTAGAATTCTACTATTCAATTTTGTGAAGAACCATTCTTTACAACCCTCCTATAGAATAGTCAATCAAGCCTATTTGGGAAGTCATAGAGATATAAAGGCAACATTTTTTTCCATTGCACAGTAACTCTGTAAAATCTAGAGTACAAAATTAGTTCTTTAAACTGCACATGGTTAATATCTAATTCCTTAGCCCAAATGCTTTTAACTTGAGGTCCGTTGGCTCCCAGGCAGTATATGACTGGGATCCTTGAAGATTTTGTACAAATAAAGGTCATGTCTACATGGGCGTGAATCCAAAGCTTTCGTTAAATTTTATAAAGAGTCAATCATGCACCAAAAAGCTAAACAAACAAACAAACAAACGAAAAGATTTTTTCAGGAGAGAAACAATCCATAAGTACTAGTAAAAAAATATATTTGGGCATATTTCTTAATTGTGATGCCCTGACACCCTCTTATGGATCATATTGAGTACTTACTTGTGAATGGGTAGATTCCTGGACCCACTCCACCCTCTGCAATCAGAATCCCTGGAATGGAAACCAGGACTCTGAATTTTTAACCAGAATTCTGGATGACTGTGATGTCCGCCCACCTCTGGAAAGTTCAATAGAACATAATAAATAGCAACACTCTTTCTCTGTTAAATGTTTTGACAGACCATTCCTACCAAATTTGTACTGTTTTATAATAATAACACTAGTACCATGTAACAAACACTGAATATCTGTCAGACCCTGCGTAAGAGGCTTTCTCTAGCCTATCCCTGATCCTTAAAATTGTTCTACAAGGAAGCAGATATTATTATCCACAATTTATAGATAAAAAAGTGATGGCTTGATGAAATTAAATAGCATGCCGTACAGAGGTCTAGCTGGCTCCAAAGCCATTTTTTCCACCTTGTGAAGTGGCCTTTTGCTGTAATCACTCTACTAGTTCCCACTGCAAGAAGTATCCAGAAAAAAGAAAATGAATGAGTTATATATGAGTCTAACAGCCCCAGTCAGCATCTCCTGAAACCCGTGGTCATCAACAAAATTACAGATTTATAATGAACAAAGTATAACACGAGTCTTTCTTGCTAAGCACAACTGTCTGACACTTTTCTAAAAGAAGCGTCCAGAAGTAGCACTTTACAAGCAGGGATAGTGTGAATATAAGAAAATTGCTTCCAGGTATTACAATTCAACAAGCATAGCATATAAAAGAAAACCAAATATTACATTATGTAAAGTGACCCTAAAACCTACCAGCTTGTATCACTACCAAAAAAAAAAAGAAGAGAAAAACCTCTGTGCAACCCTATAAAGGAGTTAGAAAACAGGTCTGTTGGGTTTTTTAAAAATATGAGTTTTTACAAAATTTTTGCCTAAAAGAGATGGCTCTGTGATATGTGTGCTATGTCACTTGAATTATGCTTCATTTCATTCAACACTTTCACTGGGCACTAATAATGAAGTTATTCAATAAAAAATATCCTGACAATCATCTCTATTTTATAGGCTTTTACTTGAAAAGAATTCAAACCTTTTAGGTATTTAGTTTTTTGTGTTTTTTATAGCTGAGCCATCCTGCCACCTGTAGGCAGCTCAGCAGCAACTCAGCTTGGGCTGGGCATCGAACCGCTGTTGCTCAGAGCTCACACTCTTGAGCGAGCTCTTAACCAACTGAGCCACTCAGCCAGCTCAAGAATTCAAACCTTTTAGCCAATATAATAAATACAATCAATTCTTGCAATTTTGAGAGTGACAAAATAATACATTTTATAGTTATTACCTTAGTTGTATTTAAAAAATATTTGCATTTCATGCAAGTCATCAAATTAAGAAATTTAACTTGGGGGCCGGCCGAGTGGCGCGATGGTTAAGAACTCGCTTGGGATGCCAGAGGGCCCCGGTTCGGATCCCACATATGAGGGCCAGTGACACTGCCCTCTACAGCTAAGATGCTGAACAACAGCTCAACCTGGAGCTGGGCTGCCATGAGTCGCCGGCGACGGCATAGGCTGCACTCCCTGTGGCAGTGGGTTGCCATGGGCTACCGTATGTAGCCAGCAGCCAGCGTGAGCGGCCAGCAGCCGCAGTGAGCAGCCGTCCAGAAGCCGGCGACTGATCTGCCTCGCCAGAGAAGAGCGCAATGATGGTGCCAACTTGGGCCAGTGAAGCAACGTTCTCCACAACTAGACTGAGGAGCAAGATGACAGCAACTTGTCTGTTCCCCTTCCCCCAATTCCCCAGCACTGTTCCCATGCCCCCAATTCCCCAATAAAAATCTTTAAAAAAAAAAAAAGAAATTTAACTTGGGCGACCATTTAGCCCAATTGTTTAGAAAGCAGTGCCGGTTCGATCCCCACATGGGCTGCTGAGCTGCACCCTCCACCACTAGATTGAATTAACTACTTAACTTGGAGTTGATGGGTCCTGGAAAAATACACTGTTCCTCAGTTACAAAAAAAAAAAAAAATTAACTTGACTTTTAAGGAGGCTTAATTACAATAACAATGATTTCTTTTAAAATACCTTCACAGATTATTTCTTGTGGAGGAACCAGATTTTAATTATTTAATAAAAATGACTTCATTTGTATAATGCTCAAAACCATATTTCTGGGAAATTGGAAACCAGAAATTTCCCCTGGGTCTGTTGTGACTGTTTGTTAGCTGCCATATAATGACATAAATGCTATTCCTTGTGGTTCCCACTGGAAACTGACTGTGCTATTTAGTAGGCAACTATAGCCAATAATTTGTTGAATGAGAGAACTATTAAACAGACATATTTACACTGAAACTTAGACTATTCCGTGATATGACTCGCAAGTCAATACTATAGTCAAGAACATGGTGAGAAATGAATGGTCGATGTCTTTTGTGATGAAAGTGCATGGGCTCCTTTAAGGCATAGAAACATCCTATTAGAACAAGTTTCAAAGAGAGTCTTATTTGAAGGGAGAGAAGCATTTAACTTTCTTCTGACAGAAGTTCCTAAATTTTGGTCTAGCAGTAGAGTTATATGTTTTTTCTTGCAAATGATTTAGTAGAAATCTGCATTGCAGATTTTGGTGTTATTTTAAAAGTATATCAGGATCTCTTGAGCCTGTGCTCCACTGTGATAGTCTTTAGTCAATTCCTGGAGGCTCTTGGTAAGATTGCCTTCTATTACATGGGGTCTCAGCCCCCTGTTACAGTCACCAGGAAATCTCCAAAGAACCAGTGAGAGCATTTTTAGAGCTTGAAGAGGACTTGCTGTGCAGAGGGAAAACATATTCAGTTCATGCTAACTAGATAGAGACCCCCAAAACATGAGGCAAAGAGAGTCACAAATGGCTTCCAGCCTCCTTTTTAACTGTTTCCCCCCCCTTTTTTTTAGCTTCATGAGTTTGCTTTTAACTGAATGACTCTCAGTTTAGCATTACATAAAAAAAAAACAGGGTGGATGTTGAGATGAACAAAGTAAAATCATAAATAAATTAGGCAAAGCCAAGCCACACCGCTGTACTGTAGGGTCTGTACTCCTTCACTGAGAAGGTGGTTCTAAAATCCTTAAAGTCAAAGTCCCTGCTAAGGGCGACATGAGGCAAGTCCTTAGGAGAAGGGTGCACTCACAGAGCAGGCTGCTGGACCTCACTGTGGGAAGATCCCAGGAGGTGGGCGCAGTCAGCGTGAGCAGGGGAGAGTGGCCCCCCACATGGGGTTAGATCACTCTAGGACTCCAAGTGTAACTTTTTGTAATGTGATGGTTGGGAGCCACGATTTTAAAAGATAATACGTTTTTGAAGCCTCAATAATTCTGTCTAAAGGCTGATAAATGTTAATTGGGCTAAAGCAGCTCTTCAAAACTGTTCTGCGAGTCTGAGGGTGAAACCCTCCCCCTGAAGGAAACTTCTGTGCCTGCAAATAC
>NW_017731618.1:456354-478627 GCF_001890085.2 Hipposideros armiger
CCCACCCCCCACCCCCGGGGGAGCCCAGAGGAACCCAAGCAAGACGTTAGCAGCCCTCACATTCCTTTGGAAAAGCAGTAATTAGAACAGCTGGAATATTTGCAATTTCTTTGGCTCTCTTGCTGGTTTCGTTTTTTTCTTTTTAGCTTAGACTTTAATCTTATTTTCATATGTTTTCGTATAAACCAGACACATGTGGCTTGATTATAGACGTTAGGTGGCTACTAGGAGCTTTAGATAAAAGGCTTTCCGAACGCGCGGCGCTGTGGGTTCCCTGATATATGGCTGCAGCCCTTTCTCCCTGTGCCCCTTCTCCCTCCATTCTCACTGCCCACCGTCCTGTGGTGTCTACTTAAGTCTAAGCCCGTTAAGTAAAGCATAACAATAGAACACTATTCTGAAAAGAGTACAAAGAAGGGGAATTGCACGGCCACCGACAGAATAACAGAAGAGAGGAAAAACATTTTAAAGAGCTCCCCAGCAGACGTCTGCCTCCTCCTTTGCCTATTTATAGGGAGGCAAAGTTTTTTTTTTTCCCCTCCGTTACCAGCATCTCTATGCCAAGTCCTCCCCTTTTGTTTGGCGAAACCTTAATGATATATCCTTGTGTGTCTTAATATTTTTAAGATACGGGTGGCTGAATTATTGTATCATGTGTGCATGAATATTGTTACAGAATTTCCAGGATACCTGGGCGTGCTAATACAGTTTAGAGCTTTTATTTTGATAGATCCTCTCAGCCAGCAAGTAATATTCTCACTCAATTAAGAAATCTTCACCTTTTGAAACGGATCATTACTGGCAATTTCTTCAGTAATAAAATGTTGGCTGCCACGGTTAAGAAAATAACTTGGGGAGGAAGAGAGATATTTCAAATTAGCATTGCAGAAGGGGGTTGCCAGCTTAGTCCCCACTGAGCTAATTAAGTTATCCTGCATTGCCTCTTGAACAATATGCAGCAAAAGATGAAGGCCCTGAATCAGCTGGAGATCACCCTTCATTGTCAACTTTTCCCCAAGACTCCAGTGAGTTGATGAAATCCCTCTGCTTCAAGAGCTTTCAGCTTTTCAGGCTAAAAGTAGATTTGCCGGAATTTCATTTTTTCCGGTCAGATGACTGCAGCACAGCGTGTATTTTCCTCTCTCTGGCGGAGTTTTCTTTTGTAAAATGCATGCCTTTTCAAATTATCCAGCAGTCGGGGATGTCATCCTAGAGAGTGTGGGAGCTCAGGCAAAGGACATCATCGGTCAGTGGAATTGTGACTTCTAGAGACCACGGCTGGAATTCGAGTGCTCACATTGACCTCAGAAATAGCCGGCGCTCTGTCGCCTGGGTTCGGCCAAATGTCTTCTTGGTGGAATCTCTGTATGCTGCTGCAGGTTGGCAGATGGCTCCCCAGCAGGTGAACTTGGGGCTCTTAGTGAATGAGAAGCACTACACAAGTAGTCCTGTGTGGTGAAGAAATCCTATTTGAAGACTGATATTGACACATCGCAGTTTTCCACAGTTGTCAAAGCACCTTTCTAGAGATGATTTTATTTAATTCTTGCAGCAACACTGTAAGGGGAATCTCAGTCATAATCTTCATTTTATTGGTGATTAAACTGAGGTTCCAAAAAGTGAGAAGGTCTGTCCAGTATATTCCACAGCCAGAAGGCGACAGGTCAGGGTTCCCTATCCAAAGTGTGTGTTATTTTTATTTCAAAGATCTAATTTCAGCAAACTCTAATCAGAATAGTTAGGAAAATAAACTGTTAACCATTCTTTCATTTAGTCATTCATTCAACCTTTACTACCAATGACCTACTTTCAAAACAGGGAAACAGTAAGCCAGGTAGATAAGATTTCAATGCTTGGAACACAGGAGTTAATACACATAAAAGTAAAGCATCGGCACACTTTTCCATTTTCTATAGTACATACCTCATTTTTTCATTTAGTCGATGAATAGTTATGGAACAAGTAAGTACTGGCTACCAGATGGAGAGTGCGGCAGTAAATACGAAAGAAAATGGCCCCTGCCCTTCTAGAGCTTACAGATTAATTGGAGTTGGGTGGGGCAGACGTTAAACAAGTAAATAATACACAGTGCTGCTGATGGTATAGGGAATTAGACAGTGGTAGGAGTGTCAATAGCTAATACCTCTTGAAACAATTTGACAATATGGCAGCCTTATTAGAAGTGCATTCTATGCTCTTACATGGTTTAACATTTTTGTCCTTTATTTGTATTCATTTTGAATTCAAAATACTATGAAAAAAATAATTAATGTATTTGATAGAAACCAGTGGCTTCTAGGATTGAAATAAAGCAGAATTAAAAGGGCAGCGATATGCATTTTTTAAAATGTCAAGGAGACTTAATTAACAATACAAGGTAGTTTATATGACAGTCAAATAAGGGATAGACGCAAGAGCCACACACCAGTGGACAGAAACACTCCTGGAGGCGTTTGGGGAGGACTTCTTATGTAGAGAGGAGAGCTGCCATTCAAGTGCAAGGTGCCAAACAAACCTAAGGGAGTGAAGGGGGTGGGCAAGGAGGGAGGAAGAAAAGACAAGGAAGAGGACTTTGCAGAAGGAGGGAAGCAAAAGAGGAAGCAGAAATGAAGAGGGAAATTAATAGGTCTGCAAATGAACTCGTCAAAGAAGACGGGAGAGCTTATGATGGTAGAAAGTTGGGGATAAAGTGGAAAAAAGTAGGGTATAGTGATGGTATAGAAGACCATGAGGCGTGGCCTGGAAATTTAGTTTTTATCATTAAGATAAATTTTGTGGCAGCCTGATTGTGCCCTTACTCAATTCCTTCTCCTCATACCACATGAACCTACATGCCTGCGTTAACTTATACTATTTTAAAAATTGTTAGTGTCTGTATGAAAATTAGAAACAAATGAACAAATGGTTTCTGTCAAGGAAAGAAGTGTTACTCAGGTATATTTTGATTCAGGGCAGAAAACATCAGTGTAGTCTACAGAGGGTGCCAAAAAAATGTATACACATTTTAAGAAAGGGGAAAAAAACTATTGAAATTGTAATATTCAAGATATACTGAAAACAAAAGATGAATACAAGTCACATTTGACTTCTGCAGTTACAAGAGGTGCTCAAAATGGTTACCATCAGCATCCAGACACTTCTGATTACAATGAACTACTGCTTGAGCAACATTGACCATCTTTTAAAATGTGTATACATTTTTTTGGCACCCCCCGTATAAATAAGGAAAAACACTGACTCATGTGCCCCCTTACTAACCAAGGGTCTCTATATTGCAGTGTCAATTCATTCATTTATAAAATATTTATAAAATAAAATATTTATATTTATATAGTCTATCGGAGTCAGCATATGTTAACAATTTAGCAAAATAAGTTTTCAGGTGATATCACTGAGCATTATTTCTTCTCAACCTTTTTCAAAAAAGAAGGCATCTGAGCACTACCCTAAAGTAGCTACTGGACTCATCATGCCTCTCTCACTCTTGTAGTAGAGATTTGTACTGCTTACCAAATCTCCATTTTATGATACATTTTTCTCAGCCCCTTGCATTTAGGCAGAGGCATGTGGTTAGTTAAGTCTAGTGGACTGTGAGAGGAAGTGATGTGTGTTACTGCTGTGTTAAAACATTTAAGAGCCAATGCGCAGCCTTCCGGATGTCTTCCTCCCTGCTGCAGTAATCCTGGAGGCCAAGGAGAATGTACTCACCCCTGCCAGCTCACGCATGGGAGAGAGGTAGCCTGCAGTCACCCTGCTCACATCTGGATTTGTATGAACAGGATATAAACCGTTGTTATGCAGAGACTCTGAGACTCAAGTCTGACATTTCTGACTAAATCAATCCTTGATCTTTCACTGATTTGTATCCTTTTTTACTGCCTTGAATTATGCTGAGATGCTTTGGACAAGACTAGGTAATTTCTAAGTCAGCTTAACACCATCTGCTAGTCCTTGGCAACATGTTTGAGTAGGAGGTTTGAATGAAAGGGGGTGCTCTTATTGTCTACCTTACCTAGGTTCTCTGGTCAACTTGAGACCATAGGTTTTGAATAGAGCTTTTGTGAAGTGTCCTTAATTCTTTCAAACGTATATCTTGAAGTATGTTTCCTTTGCAAGAAACATAACATTCTCCTAACAGAAAACCCCAAGGAAGAAATATCTTTCTCTCATCTGTTCAACTATTAGTGGTTTTCATTCACCTTGACTTTCAGCTACTCACAAGGAGTGATAATGAACTGCTTGTAAACCTATTAGGGAACAGACACTGTTTAGTAGCATGTTAGACTAGGCGATTTTATGTTGGTCACTGGCTCCTATTTAAAGGCTGCTTGGACAGTGAATAATTTCCCAAGAGTATTGGAAATTCAGTTCTCAGTAGTTGAAATCTTGTTTTCTTGGACAAGTGCGCTGAATTACATGAAATGTTCAAAATCTCAGAGCAGATTGATAGAAGATGTCAAAAACAATGTTTTTATTGTCTATTTGAGAGCTGAGTAGGCTAATGCTAGACAATAGGGTTAAGTTAGCCTTCGGCTATTCAGAATTCCAGCAACTTCAAGCATCTCAGAGTTTAGTTTATCTGATAAAGTCTATCAAAACATGAAAAAGAGCCAAATGATACTTAGGCTAGAATGCGTTTCAAAGGTTAATGAAAAGTATATCCTGGAGTCACAGTCCAGGGGAGATTTTCTTGACTTTGCTGCTTACTGAAACATGTGTTCTTAAGATCAGTTGAGAAAACCACACCTTGGCAATATTTTCTTCACAACATTCTAAAAGTCCGCATGAATTTATCATTCTAACTTCAATGATCTAGGTGTCACATAACTTGCACACAAACATGCCAACAGTCAAACACGTATCATGTGCAGCCTCAGTGCATTATATGCACATCCTTTTAATCAGCTGACAGAAATGATTTTGTTTATAGCTTAACAAGTGTTTATCTTGGGTTCCTCATTAATTAATATACTCAACTTACTTTGCGATGCCAACACACATCCTCTGTTGTGTTGTATTCTCTGTTGTGAAATATAGTTGTTAACCAATGGACTTTGTCAGGCGTTATCAGTCATGAGTCTCAACAGTGTTAAGACCCAGCTCTACAAGGTTCTGGGAAGTGGCATAAGTAACCCTGATAGAAAAAAAATGCAGTAGAGAACAGAGGCAGAACTGCAGCTGAGTAAATTTCCATTTGTTCAAGAAGCTGAATAATATATGTGCTTAGTATTTCTAGTAAATTGAAAGTTGCCATCGGTGAAATACCGCTTCTCAGAGGAGCCACAAAACGTTTATGCTTGATATTGTCTTTAACTAGAGTCGAAGACCTAAAACCAACTCTCGGAGGCTATAAGGACTTGGTATTTGGTGGCTGAAAGGCTCAGCCACTTTCTAGGTGTGTCATGTTGGGAAGGCCACTCGAAGTCTCTCAGCCTAAATTTTCTCTTCTGTAAAGTGGAGGTAATAATAGTTTCCTGTCTTAGAGGCTGATAGGGAGGAATAAATGAATTAATATAAATAAAGTGTTTTGAACATTGTCTGGCTCGTAGTAAATGCTGTATAAATGTTTGGTAATAGGGTTTTAGGGATGTTGCAGCCACTCTATATAATGTATCAAATACTAAAACTGTGCCAAGTAATACTCTTAGCAAAAACTGTGTGAAGGTAATTGAATCCTTTCTTTATGGAATAAAAATTATCACTTCTAACTGCACTGTGTTAATTTAAAATGACTATTGAATTTTATGTGCCTTTAGAATAGGCCATAAGTTGCTTTTAAAAACTAAATCCCGGGCCGGCCGAGTGGCGCGATGGTTAAGAACTCGCTTGGGATGCCAGAGGGCCCCGGTTCGGATCCCACATATGAGGGCCAGTGACACTGCCCTCTACAGCTAAGATGCTGAACAACAGCTCAACCTGGAGCTGGGTTGCCATGAGTCGCCGGCGACGGCGTAGGCTGCAGCCCCTGTGGCAGTGGGTTGCCATGGGCTACCGTGTGTAGCCAGCAGCCAGCGTGAGCGGCCAGCAGCCGCAGTGAGCGGCCGTCCAGAAGCCAGCGACTGATCTGCCTCACCAGGGAGCACAATGTTGGTGCCAACTTGGGCCAGTGAAGCAACGTCCTCCACAACTAGACTGAAGAACAAAAATGACAGAAACTTGTCTGTTCCCCTTTCCCCAATTCCCCAGCACTGTTCCCATCCCCCCAATTCCCCAATAAAAATCTTTAAAAAAAAACAAAACTAAATCCCACATGGCATTTATCTCTTCCTCACAAAATAAAGTCTAGAAAAAAAAGATACTCATTTTAATTTTATAACAACAACAACAACAACAAAAAAAAACACAAAAAAGCCAGGATGTTGGCTAAATGGGGAGCATGATTTTTGTGACTAATAGGTACTGGGTACTGTCAATTTTCTAATAATCATCTTATTCTTTGGCCAATAATTTCTAAATTCTGTAGGAATGAAATTAGCCTTTAAGTGTTTAGGGCTGAAATTTTACTCTCATTCATATATAACTACTGAGTTAATTTTGGAAAGACTGAAAAAAGGATGTTATTTTTTTTTAATATTGTTTTTAGTGTTGCTCAAATGATGAACCTGCTCTTTGATAATAGGTGGTAGTGAATGTTTTCTGTAAAGGGCCAGATGGTAAATATTTGGGGTCACATATAAATATGAAAAGGTCCATACAGTCTGTTACAGGTCCTCTGCTCTGGCAGCCACAGACAACACAGGAATGAATGAATGGACATGGTTTGTGTGCCAGTAACATTGGATTTAGAAAAACAGGCCACGCTAGGGTGGACCTAGTTTATGGCCCATTGTTTGCTGACCCTGTTTTACAGAATAACTTTTTTTTCCTTACTTTTACCAGGGTAAATGATATACACACACATATATAATCTGCACACTTATACACATGGGTACATGTGTACTTGAAAATCGTGAAGATGAAGTGCAAAAAAATTCACATTAAAGAATTTATGGACAATAAGGAATTTAAACAGGAAAGAAAGAATATTTTATACAGCTTTCATTGACTCCTTTTATTAGGACAAGGTCCAGAGCTGGTCTACCATTTTATTTTTGTTTTCAAATCCACCTATGAGGTTTAATTTGCTTTTAGTTAAGACTGCCCATAAAATTCTTTATGTAGTCTTAAGTTATCATAATGTTATATATCAATATATGTGTCATATGTAAATATATGCCATATATAAATCTATAAGTACATAGTATCATATATAAACATATTCCAAATTTGGGAATTATTGAGCTAGACTAAAGAGGGGAAAAATGGTGTTCAGAGGTCTGGGCAGTCGAATGATTCTCCTAAAATAACTATCAAATTATTTGAGGGAATGGAGAATTCTACTGTGTTTATTCTTACCGACAGAATATTCTTTATTTTAAAAACCGGTTCACTATGCATTAACAGACGTATTCTCTGCTGCACATTGTGTGTGAATGCTCCCAGGTTACGTGAGCTAACACATGTAAAAGCACTTAATACAGGACCTGACCCAGTCAGTGTCTGTCTTTTTTAAATCAAACCCTTGTCAGCTGTCCACATACGGGTTGTTCTCTGAAAGGTCATAGAAAAGAACTGAGCCCCTGCTCAGTTTTTTCCAAGTTTACATTTCCTACTGGGACTTGAAGAAGAGCTGATAGCTATCCCAGTTTGAGTCTTAAGGCTTCTTCTTGTAAAGCAACAGCTTCCTTGAGAATATGATGGAGTCCACGTTACCAGGGGTGAAATCACACAGGCCCTGGTGAAAACACATTGAGATACATAGATTTAAACCCCTTTGTAAGACCCCACGACTACAGCACAGGCCTCTGAGCTCTGCCTCTTGCATTTAAGCACAATTACTTATGTATGGATCTCTCTTTGCAGTCTTTTATGTAGATGAAGGTGATTCCACCTGCATGGCTTCTGAAATACAACACAAGCCTAGTGCCTTCTAGTAATTGTCTTTATTTCTAGGTACCATATTAGTAAGACGTCTTCTGTGTTGTTCTAGTGTGGTTTCTAAGCAGGAGTACTAATCCAGAATGACTTTTAGGATCCTGAGTGTCAAAATAAGTTTAGCACCTACATAGAAAATTTAATTAGTCATTAAAAAAAAAAAGTCCTCTCCAACCTGTGCTGGGGAGAATCAATGCAAACTGGGCTAGAGGTGCAATCCTTTAAAGCTTACTGGATATAATTACAGTTTACCAGGATGAATATATTCTACAAATGCCTGCTGTTTATTAGCTGAAAATAATTTAAACAATTTAAAATTTTATTTTCCTTTGGATGTAATACTTAAGTAGCTTCTTCACTGGAGTGAAGCTAAAAGGTGAGATGACATCTGCAACGATTAGCATTTTCGGTGCTCTATTCCCAACACCTGAAACAATGCCCAGCCGGTTGTAAAGACTCAATATATGACTAAAGGAACCACCATGAAATTCATCACATGGTCTCATAGCGACCCAGCATAAACAGAGACAGACACAAGTTGAATTTGGTATTGATTTACACGATGTAATTAATGTACATGGATCAAAGATTAAATTATTAATTTCCTAAATTTTTTTTAAAATTTCATAAATTTATTGGGGAGACTTTGGTTAGTAAAATTACATAGGTTTCACCTGTACATTTCTATAATACATCATCTATGTATTGGATTCGACCCATTTATGCTCTTCTACCTCCCTCCTCCGCCCTGGTAACCACTAAACTATTGTCTGTGTCTGTGAGTTTTTGTTTGCTTGTTTCTCTTGTTTGCTTGTTGCTTTCAGTTTATCCCACATGTGAATGAAATCATATGGTTCTCGACTTTTCTTTTTTTACAGAAAGAAGCCAGAAACGATTATCAACCCTTTGAGAACATAACAAAACAAACTTTGCCGTTTTACTGCTTCCTTGAACCGGTAAGCCCCTATCCTCTCTACAATGAAAGAGTTGCCCACAGTGATGAAAAATAACTGTTAACCATATTTTAAAAAAAAAACAACTTTATTAAATAAATATCAATTCCTTTTGATAAGGGAGAAATACACAAGAATTCTAGAGATCCTAGAGTTAGGATTATTAAAATAGCACTTAATACTTTAAATGATTTAATGGTAAACAAATGAAAAGATCTTTTTTTCTGAGATGAGGATTGAACGAAGCCTGTAACCCCTGCTAACACCAATAGTATTTTCTCAACATTTACTATGTGCCAGACTTGAACCTACATGACTTACTTTGCATAAATTCGACTGTTTACTCCTTACAGCAACCCTATGAGTAGATACAGGGATCATCCCCATTTTACAGATTAGGGACATGAGGCAGCAAGGGAGGAGGCAGGTAGATGCAGCAGTTCACTCAAGGCTATATACATGGGTCTGGGAGCTACAGACACTGGAAAGAATGCCAGACCACGCTCTTACTGCGGGAGTGGTTTCATGTTGTGGTAGAAATGTCTGGTAATCAGAGTCACCTATGTTTTGAGTTGGTTCCATCTGAATTTAAGGAAGAAAAAAATATGTAATACATTTACTGAAAGAACCATAGTAGGCAAACATTTATTTTATGTTTGTATATGTTACTTTATGATTGTTGCATGAGTAAATAAAGGAATGTACATACTTAGCTCAGTTTGCAAACAGAGATAATATTTTCCTTTATTTTATATCTTTATTTAAATTTGAAATTCCTAAAATAATATAAGCAGAGTAATATTACAGAAAGAATACAAATGATTGATTTCTTATTCTAGGAAATGAAGAATGCATTTTAATTTAATTTCTTTTTATTAGACGTATGGAATATCCAATCTTAAATTGACCACAGAAATGTATGCTTTACTGTTTTATTTCTTTATTATTTTATTTTAATCAGGAAAAGTTACAACATTTTCAAAGAGAAATATAAAAAATTTATAGTAAAACCCTAAGTGTCAACTGTATGGATTAAACCAGTGCAAACATTCAGCTTAGTTCGAATCTTTTTTTAAATTTATTTTTTAATTATAGTTCACATACAACATTATGCTAGTTTTAGGTATACAACATAGTGATTAGATATTTATATACCTTACAGCGTGATCACCATGTGTGGTGTTCAGATCTTCTCTAAGGAAATAAACCATCACAGAAAGAGCAAAACCCACCCTGCCTGCTCCCTTTCCTTTCTTCCTAGAAGGTGTCACAATCCTGACAGTGGATATAGAACCCCTCCTGTGTGTGTTCTAATATTTTAATGACATCTGTGTGAAACAATATACCATATAATTATTTACATTTTAAAAGTTTATATAAATATATATATATATATATATATATATATATATATATATATAAATAGTATATATATATAAATATATATATTAGATATTCTTTTGCAGCTTGCCTTTAGCTAACACTATAGTTGAGCCCCATCCATATTGATACTAGAGGATCTGGTTTACTCATTCTAAGTGTCATAGAGTTGACTCATTTTAATGTTTCAATCATCTGGTGCTTAGTTTTATTTAATATTTATTCTGAATAACTTTCAGCATGTTGAAGGTTTGCTAAAATCTTTTAAGCGTGGCTATCAAAGCATTTTTAGGATTCGTGTATAAGAAATTCAAAGTTCTTAATATGTAATATCATGTGAATCGTGTTTATGTTTCATTTTTTCTAATTAGAAAAAGTACTTTTTTTATTGGCTGTAAGGATCTTGCTAACTAATGGAACTCATGATTCACCGCTTTTGCCATAATACAATAATTGAAATCTGTTTTATTTCCCCATAGATGAAATACTGACTATTCCCAAATACAACGTAAATAACTACCTTCAAAATTAAAAGATACTTAAAAGAAAAACAGTCTTATTTTCCCAATGTTAATTGCTCATTTTCCATTTAAAAATCATGAGAGATACTTTTTAAAAGAAAGGATTTTTGTTTCTAATTTTCTCTAACAGCTAATTCTACCATTTGTTTAAAGGTTAAAAAAATGTCGATAAGCAGTAGTAAGATTTGTAGACAACATCTTTCATAACTGTCATTTTCTGAAGGGAATAAATTACTACCCTGGCAGAGTTGGGGGAGAAAGAAGAGATAAACTAACCTTTGCTGGACAAATATGAGTAAATGCAAGATTGTATGTAAACCTCATAGGTCAGCAATGCATTGCAATTTTGCATATGAGGAAATTCAGGCCCAATATGTCATGCAACTTATGCAACTTATGATTGCAGAGCCTGGATTGAAACTCATCGCTCTGAGACTTGAAAGCTATCCTGCCTACCAGGAAAAGAATTGTGGAAACCTAACCTATTTGACACATAAATAGCAGTTTAATTCATTCCTCCAATGTTTATTTGAATCCTTTCGTGTGAGTTGAAGGGGGGGGCTAATATTAGAAAACCAATGAAGACACAGTATCTACCCAGAGCGAGAAAACAGGCTATTGAGAACAACAAAGATTCATTCAGTGATACCATAAATGTGAATATTTAATTAGTTCACTCTATTTTGCTTTATTTTGACATTGTTTACCAAGTAATTACCTTTGCAATTATTTAACCATGCCGATTTTATTAAATTGAATGAGATAATAGGAGTGAAAATGCTTTGTAAATGACAAAGTCTTTGTAATCATTTGCTAATATTACTAATTATTCTGTAAAATTTACAATTGAAAATCTCAAACCTAATACATGTGATTCTAAATGCAAAGGTTGATATAGCTCTCTAAAGTTGGAATCTTCATATAATACCTGCACCTCTTTGACACAAAAGCCCCATGTAAACATTACGGAGTAGTAAACAGCCCTGACAATTGGTTTCTTCCCAGGCCTCCATCACCAATTAGAACATTAACTTCTTAAGCCTCATAGCAGATAATAGTACCAAACTCATGCCTGTCCAGAATCGGGTAATTTCTCCTTATTTCTACCTGTATCCTTGGAATCCACTCTCTCACCTTGATTACTGCAGTAGCCTCCTCAATCTTACCATCTGTAGTCTCTTGTTCACATAGTGTGATCTCTTATAAATCTTAATCAATTGATATGACTCTCTTGTTCAAAATTCACCAGTGATGGCCCCTAACAGTCAGAATAAAGCCCATACTCCTCCCGTGGCCAGCAAGGTGCTGTATAAACCAGCATTTTCTACCTCCCTGACATCATCTCAGCATCCTCTCCTACCACTGAGAGCAGAGATTGTGTGATGGTCTGAGCTGTGTCTAGAGCAGTCTCTTTATCTTGGCGGGCACTCGCTTGTTAAGGACTGAATAGGTATGCAGGGGTTTCTATGGAATGATGCCCAGCACACACAATTGTCCATAATGCACATCAGTGATAGTTGTTGCCCTTTTAAAGATTCCTTCAGTTTGTCTTAATAGAATGTACCACTTCTGAAATGCTAAAGAGCTTTCCTGGATGCTTTTGACACGTGACACATCAGCATCATGACAAAACTTTATCCTACTGATGCCTAATCTTGAATCTTAATTTATAGTACCAAAAACACAAAGATAAATTAGGGACAAGTTAGCGAAGTGGAAATGAGAAAAACATTTTAGAAGAGCAGACAATATTTATTTTATTAGTCCATGCAGTCTTTTATCTAAATAATAATGTTTGCCATGATGTGGCATTGCTTAGATTTTGCTTTATCTTCATAAGAGATTTATTTCTTTTCATTATTCACAAAAGGGTGAAGTTGAACCCTCAACACAATTTTCTGTAAAATAGGCTGATTTTGTTTGCTTTATTTTTACAATATTTCTGTTTTTTTTTTTTTTTAGCTGAGCCATCCTGCTACCTGTTGGCAGCTCAGCGGCTGCTCAGCTCGGGCTGGACTCAAACCGCTGTTGCTCAGAGCTCAAACTCTTGAGCGAGGTCTTAACCAACTGAGCCACTCGGCCGGCCCCTACAATATTTCTTAGGAGTAGCCAACACTTGATGAGTATTGGCACTGCTGAGGACATTTAGCAAGAGAAAGACTAACAGTAGGAGCACAACACCCCAACAGTTGAGGAAAGGAAAAAGAAAACCTGCTATTTTCACCATCCTCTCTGAAAATAAGCACTGTGACTTACTGATTACTATCTCATCAGGATTCAGCTCTGGTCTATGGCATTCTATGTGAATAATTTTAAAGGCTGAATTCACATCCTCACGATGAATTCTATTGGTCAATTAGGATATCAGCTAGGCTTTCATTATGAAAGCCTATCCTCATTGGTTCTATCAGCTAGCAGTCAGACCCAGACCCCAAACGGTTCTGGCCCTTAGTGAGCAAGAACCTATTCCAGGGGTGTGATTTCGAAGAGGGATGTCTCATGGTTAACTAGAGACGGAAAGAGGGAGAATTGCCCACATACTCCAGCAGGAGTTAAAATAACAATAACAGTCCTCCTACTTAACAGGCTGAGTCAGAAGCACATTCTACTGATTTCTCAGCAGTTCTGAGCAGATTGTTTGGGCTGCAATTCTGTAGGCAGAGGTGGGCAACACCTGCTGCACGAGGCTGGGGTTCTTGTTAGCAGGGTGCTGTTATTAAGCCTTGGTGTTTAACGGTTCAGCCAAATGGAAACAGGAAAAGATGAAAATGTGGTGTGGAAAAGATGAAAATGTGGGGCTGATAAGCACTAAATTTTTCTACTGGTTAGAATAAAAGAATGGTGGTTCAGGAACGGTTACTATGCTACTATGCATTTAGTTCTTTTACTGGTCATGAGTATAAGTCACTTAAAAAGGGAGGCTTACTGTGGGAGGTCTTCTTTTTTTTTTGGTGAAAGGTCTTAAAAGTCAAATTTTGCTGGATGTTTGCCTTCAGAAAATTCTATAGACCAGTAGCAATAGCCTTAATTTGGGGAAGGAGTCAAAGCCAATTGAAATCTGCTTTGTGTTCAAACAGAAGAGGGAAAATCATCCTGTGGTTACCGACCTCATAATCTGAGGGCTGGACACTCCTCCTCCCCCAGCCCAGGCCTCTGGTACATTTACCTGAAACTTTCCGTGGCCTTTGGTGAGCTTGCCTTCTCCTGACTCTTATAACTTGACTCTCCTGCATGCTGGCACCATGTGATTTTTCATGTATATCAGATCATTCCTTTTGGCTTTTTAAAATTCTCCTATAATACGAAGGTCCGACCTCGTTCAATCCCCTTCAGAACAGGGCTCCAAATCCCTCCCTCAAATCCCTCCCTCTTACCCAATTGCCTTTCCTTTAGTCTAACCACAACAGACTTGTTGCTTCCTCAACTTAATTATTTGTCTTGGTGTACCATATCTTTCTCATGTTACTATTGCCTTGCTATTTCGGCAACCCCTCCCTAAATAACCATCTTCCCCTTGTCCCATTTACAAAAGCCTGTGTCGGTTCAAGTCAAATGTCATTTCTTCTGTGAAGCTTTCTTCTCCAGGCCCCCCCAAAATGGCATTTGCCTTTGGTGGAAGAGGGGCTCCCATAGCCTTGTAAACATATCTATCTAGACCACCCAAGAGTCATCTTGGTGTATAATCATTTCCATCTCTGTCTTTCCCCCCAGCTCTGTGAAGTCCTCAAAGGCAGAAGTTTTGTCTTTTCCATATCTGTGCCTCCAGAACCATGTTATGAGATGGGAAACAAAATAATATCTAATAAATTGTTGTTAATAGTCAATAACAATAATAAAAGAGTACACAGGATTGAAAGTGTAAGTGGTAAATAAAAGAGGAATTCCCTAGGTGAAAAAGAAATGAGTGTTCACCCTAGGTAGCATATTTATAAAATAGGCTTTATAGTGGTGGTGGTGGGTTGGTCTTTTTTTGATCATTTGTTTTGGATGTATGGTTGGGTGGTTGTTTTGGATGGAAGAATAGAGTATGCTTATAGTCAGAAAGGAAGGGAGGAAGAAGATGACACTGTGAGAGCACATGGGGATAGTTAAGGAAACAAAGCCCTGAAGGAGGCAGGAAAGATACGTTAAAGAACAAGTAGAGAGATTAATATTAGTAAAAATGAGGGCCAAAATAAATAAATAGATAAAATTAAATAAAAATTTAAAAAATTAAATAAAAATGAGGGCCAACCCTTCCTCTGAAGAAAAGTGAAGCCAGTGAGGGAAGGCGAAGATGGACTGGGCAGGCAGGAAGGAGACCTTGTGTGAAGCCTTCTAGCTTCTAGCATCTCAGGAAAGGCAGTGCTTCCACTTTGTCCTTAGCAAATATCAGGCTGTCTTAAGTTTCTCTGGAAGTGATTGCAAATTCTATCTTGGCCACAAAGCAGGTATTACAAGAAGACCAACCTGAAGGCTGAGCCATCTTTGCTCCATCTATACTAGGAAACGAAAAGGGCATGAAGAGGGTGATTTAAGAGGCGTTGGAAGAAGCGCCCTTTCCTCTTCGCTTTCTCATTTCTCCCACTCCAGCACCTATGGGCCGTCAGGATTTGCAGTGCAGGCAGTTACTTGAGGATCATTACTTAAATTTGTTTCATTCAAACTTATTACTACTATTAGCCTCATCCTTTAAAAAAAATTCATTATGCTTTTCTTTAAAACCAAGTATATTAGTTAGGATTGATTGGCTAATTGCTAAAACACATAGATCCAGAAATGTGTTATAACTTTATTTCTTGCTCATTGAACAGTCCTGGGTGAGTATTTCGGTTGGGAGGCTGCCTGTCCTCTTCATAGTAGACCAGGGATCCCGAATCCTTTCATTCATGGCTTTACTTCATCATTGTCTCCATCCAGCTGGTAGAAGGGCCAAGACCAAGGAGGAGCACGTGGGAGTTGTATATGAGCTAAACCCAGAAGTGGATATGTCACTTCTGCTCACATTGCATTGGTTAGAGCTGAGTCATATGACCATACCCAACTATAAGGGAGATTTGGAAATGTACTCCTGCTATGCACTCAGGAAAAAGAAGAAAGGGATTTTGGTAAACAGCTAGCAGTCTATATTATACCAAGGCAAAACCTGTCTACAGAATTAACAAATTTGAACATTTGGATCAAATAGTTCAAGATCTGGCAGAATAGATACCCATCATAAAGATAAAACTGTGAATCATAATTTTAGTATCATGTTAAAATAGTGAATGTATTCTATATATCAGTTAATTCTTACCAGTAGCACACAAATAAGGTATTTTTTAAAACCCAGCTTATAAAAATAAGCCTTATGTCTAAAAGGATTATGGCCAAAAATGGATGCTGCCTTGTATTGCTCTTAGTTTTCTTCAATAACTTCTTGCTAAATAAATCAATTGATTACTTTATAGGTGTAAAAAGCTCCATTTGGGAGAAAGTAAATATGTGTGCTTTGATGAATTTCTAAAATTCATTATAAAGAGACATGAATTGGAATGATCAAAACTCATTTTGAGCTAAAGGATGTGCCCTTTTAGAGAAAAATAACAAGTAAAGGTAAAATATTGAGGGGGAAAAACCCACAGCTGGTACTTTTGCAAAGATGTTTAAAAGAAGTTTGATGTTTTGATGAACTCACAAATAATCGTATAGGCCTCACATTATATTTTGTATTTGTTCCAGCTGTACTATTTATTCAGACGGTGGTAAACATTGCTATTTATATGGAGGGTAGCAGTGCATCTGATAAGTTTATATGTGTAGAATATTATGTCAGCGTTGAAGAAAAGCCATTCTATCACCTAAATATTCTACAAAATTAATTTATCTGCTAAATAATTAATTCAGAGTTTTGGTTTCCTGTGATTGCAGAGTGCTTGAGCTTTTGTGAAAATACTGCATTGCAGTAAGTGTATGATCACTTGTTTTTTCTTGAAGGTTTAAACTCACTTTGAGAGTAGGTAGCAATTTAATCAAGTTCTCATTGCATCAGAGAGCATTTTAAAATGAATAAACCCCAATAAAACTGGCCTTTTCTGTAAGCATTATATGGCAGTTTGATGAGTCAGCCTATGTGAGAAGAATGAGAGGTGATGAGCAAAAATCCAACATGGCTGAACCTGGAGGCCGATTCCTTCTAAGTGTCTCTGTCAGATCTTTCTTCCTGAGAAGTCTGACTTACTTGAACCTGCTAATTTCTTGCAATTATTTTTTTTTTTTACTCTTTTTCTGTTCTCACCCACCCCCTGCACTTTTTTTGTAATGAGTTTCAAGGATTCCAGTTATACCATGTGCTCAGTAACTACTACAGAAGGCAGTTTGATTCTGAGACAGTTGTAGTCCCTGTAAGAGAAATTTAGAATTCACTAAAGCAAATAGTTTAGTGAGGGGGTGCCAAAGCTTGAGTCATGTAAAACCATTGTGAACAGAGCTCTAGGAACGATACGGTAGTAATCCATCCTGAATAAAGAGCAAAAGGCCAAAACAACAAAAAAGCCCTTTTTTGTTTTTTTCCCCCAAGACAGACCACTGTGGTACTAGAAAGCTTTTGCTACTGCGAAGCAGGGTTAGCCTTTTTGTTTTGGCTTGTGTATTCCTTTTGGCATCTGTTTACAACTGAATAGGGTTTTGTTTTTGAACCTAAGAATTCTAAAGGAAACTGTTTCAAAGTCAAGAGGAATTGAGAAATATAATAATGTAAGACTATATACTATCACATACATACACACTCATATACAATATACCTATACACACGTGTATCTATGGGTCATTTAAATATACACTGCAGAAATGTTATTTGAATGGAACATGAGGATAGGAAAATTCTTCAATGGACGTCTATAGGGAAATGACATAATGGCATATGATTTGTATATCATTTTCTCATTGCAGAGCTGAGAGTTGTATTACAGAATTTAGCATATTTGTACATAGAAAATACATGGAAAAACCTTTTTTTATATTTTTATTTATAAAAATTTATATTTTTCACAATGGTTTAAGTCATGACATGCCTATCCTGCAACTATTGTTTCTGGCGTCCAGAGCCTACTGGCCTCTAATCGTCTTAGCACCCCTGTGATCAGAGTAGCCATCGTCGCTCATTGACAACTGCAGCAGCCTCCTGTCCGACCTCCATTTCCAGTCTTGCCCCCCTGGGCTCTGTTTTCCACACAGCAACCATATGGCCTTTTACACAGTGATTACCACCCTGCTCAACATCTCGCAAGGATTTCTCATGATACATTTTTTTCCAGCTTTATTGAGATATAATTGACATATAACATTGACATATAACATTGCCATATGACATCATAGTACTCTCCCTGGATCTTACTCCAAGTCCGTCTCAAACACACCAAGCTCACTCCCACCCCAGAACCTTTATACTTAAAGCTCACGTCTCTTTCCTAGAGCATCCTTACCCCAGTTCTTTCCATAGCTACCACCCTCCACATCACTTGAGCCTCTCCTTTGAGCTCACCTCCTTGGAGATGCTTCCCTGACTACCCTATTGAAAATATTGCCTTCCAGTTGCCTTGCTGTTCTCTTCTCATTTTAAATTTTATATTGAATATAAAGCATTAAATTTAATAATTTAACATTAAATATAAAATCAGTATTCTCATGTTAAATATTACATTTTATATTTTAATTAGGTGTTTGGTTACTATATGATTACCTCATTAAAATGCAACTTTTATGAGGATAGGAATTTTGTATGACCGATGACATGTTGAGACACTTTCCTGTGTCTCAGAATAAATACAGAGGGTGCCAAAAAAATGTATACATATTTTAAGGCAGAAAAAAAACTGTATTAAAATTGTCATACTCAATATATACTGATAACAAAAGATGAATACAAGTCATGTGTATACATTTTTTTGGCACCCCCAATATGTCTTCTCCCATCTCCAGTCCCACTACTGCTACCTTCATTCAAATGCTTATATGCGTTCTCATTGATTAGTGCATTATGGACCACTTATCTACTTCTCCTATTTCTGATCATAATCTTCTACAACTCTCTCTCTCTGACTCATCTTGTCATTCATCTGCTTAAAGTTTCTCAGTGGTATGTCATCGATAATGATAAAGTTTACATTACACAACCTGACAAACAAGATACTTCATCACCTGGACGAGTGTGCAGATGACTCTCTGCAGCATCTCCGCTACTCCTGTTTCTGGCATTCTGCAACATCTTGGCTGTTTCCAGTTCTCTCATCCCCAGTGTCTTCGTGCTGCTGTTTTTTGTGTGTAGAATTATGCCCTTGAATGCCCTTCAAGATTGAAAACAAGTTTTGTCATTCTGATATCGTCTATGAATTCTCTGATTTCTTAAGAACTTCCATAGAATCACTTTATCCTTCTATTAAAGCATTTATAATATTGTCACCTAACTGTATGTGGACATGTTGATTTCTCTCAATTAGCTCCTTAAGACCAAAAGCTGAGTCTTTTTAGTATTTGCCTATCCTCAGCATCTAGAACTGTGCCTGGGGATGGAATAAGTGTTCATTAATTAATGTTAAATTTCACCATCAGAAGAGAAAATTTTCTAATCTCATATTTCTCTCTTCTGCTCGTCCTTAAGACAATTGCCTTACTTTTTGTTTTCTTTTAGTTAAGGATGAATAAAGTAGTCCTAATCTTATTTATAAATTATTCCTGAAAAGACTTATTCTTTCCTAAGAAATTTTGTTTTACATGTAAGGTCGGTGGTGCCTCAAAGGAGATGTAGCTATGCGTCGTGATTTGCATTATCCTGATTTTCCCAAGAAAATATTTATGTTCAACTAAAATGTCTGTTTCCTTTTGCCTCTGATTAAAATGCCAGACACTGCATATAGTTTTAATTTTAATATTTCATTCTAATGTAATTTTAAAGGTAAAACAAAGAGAGAAAAAGGTAAGAGGACCGGCCGAGTGGTGCATTGGTTAAGAGCTGGCTTGGGACGCCAGAGGGCCCCGGTTTGGATCCCACATATGAGGGCCAGTGACACTGCCCTCTACAGCTAAGATGCTGAACAACAGCTCAACCTGGAACTGGGCTGCTGTGAGTCACGGGCGACTGCGTAGGCTGCTGCCCCTGCTGCAGTGGGTTGCCATGGGCTACCGTGTGTAGCCAGCAGCCAGCGTGAGCGGCTCTCAAGCTGCTGTGAGCGGCTGTCCAGAAGCCGGCGACTGATCTGCCTCACCCGGAAAGAGCGCAATGATGGTGCCAACTTGGGCCAGTGAAGCAACATCCTCCACAACTAGACTGAAGAACTTGTCTGTTCCCCTTTCCCCAATTCCCCAGCGCTGTTCCCATCCCCCAATTCCCCAATAAAAATCTTTAAAAGAAAATAAAAAGGTAAGAAAGATGAAATTAAATCTTGCGTCTTAGAAATTCTCAACCAGAAGGCCCACTGGAAATATGGATCTTATGTCAAGGTAAAAGGCAATTGTTTATGCCATTTTCTTGGAGAAAAGCAGTTTTCTAGAGCATTCTCCTATCACTGAGTCTTTTTTATCCTATCTTCAGTTCACATTTTTTTTTACATAGATTAACTCTGAACTTCTTCACCTACATTTGGAGAATTTCCTCTCCTCGATTTACCTCCTAGTTTAGCTAAAATAAAATTTAAAAATCAAAGAAGCAAATATATTTTAAAAAATTATATGCTTCCTCAAAATTTTTGGCTTTCCCAGAAATGTGTTTTATTTTTAAATTAGTTAAATATTTTAGTTAAATATTTTTTACATTTACATCATGTTTTTTTGCTTTTGGTCAGGTCCTACTTGTTTGACTTACCTATGATGGGTCTGTTTTTATATCAAAATACTTTTACCTGTGGGCCCATCATATAATATTGTCACATCTGCTCCTATTTACATTCAGACTTTTACATATAAGGTTGGAATATTTGTTTTTGTAGGTAAATAACCAATGTGGATATTTGTTTACTCGAACATTTTTCCAGCTCAATTTTTTACCATCTCAAAAACACAGACTAATTGTATATATTTCAGGCCTGGAGGATTTAGCAAATTTATGTCACATCACATCCCTCTGGAAGTTTGGCAGAATACAAGTAGCAATACATAAAAATTGACCTGATTTCTAGACTACACTCCAGAGTAAACAGAGAGATATCTACTCAAAGAGATAAGCCAAGCAGTGTATGAAGACTGACCCAGTTGGATCAGACCTGAGTTATGAGGGAATTCCAAATGATAAGAATTCTGCTTGCTTTCTTGTTGGCCCAACTCAACTGATAGAGTGAAGAAGGCTACTGTCGACTTAACTTCCCCTGAGTCACAATTACAGCCAGCAGTGGCACAGCACAACATAGCACAAACACTGCCCTGAATCTAAAAAAAAAAAAGAAAAAGGAAAAAGAAATTGATCTGTTTTATATGACTCATACTTTAGTTTTACTTAACTCATATTTTACCTTTTTCTAGAAGAAAACTAGTATTTAATATCATTAACTAGATTTTGGTCTCTCCGTGTATATAGTGGTTTAGTATATTTAAAAATGCATGTAATACAAATATTTTGCATCCTTTTATATGTGTGTGTGTGTAATCTCAGAAGGTTTATATTCATGAAGCACCTCTTCTATGCTCTTATTATTGCATTTAGTGTGTCGTTTGTATCTTTCAAAAACCTTGCCCTCTTCAGTGTAGCGTGAGCTATTTGTGGCCAGATCCACATCTTAATCATCATTGTATTCCTACTGCCTAACAGAATTCTTGGTATAAAGCTGATATTTAATAAATGTTTATTGAAAATATTCTTGAAGGCATAATAAACGAATTGATGATTTATAATGATCTGAAATTAAATGAAGGCTCAGTACATGCTTGTTAAAGCAGTTTATAATTACAGACAGTTCCCTGCTTAATGATAGTTGGAGGTACGATTTCTCAATTTTATGAAAAAAAGATATATACACAGTCAGTCAAAACTGTACTTGGAATTTTTAATTTTGGTCTTTTCCCAGGGTGGAAATATATGGTATGATACTCTCCTGTGATGCTGGGCGGCTCCCAGCCAGGCACACGATCACTGGGATAAACAGCAGATATTCTGTAGAGTGCTGTGTTGCCAGCGTTTTTCGGATATTGTGTTGCATACACACTTGATGTAGGCTTGGCTAAGCTATGCTGTTCAGTAGGTTAGATGTAATAAATGCATTTCTGACTTAAGATACTTTCAATTTACCATGGGTTTATCAGGATGGAACCCCTTTGTAAGTCAAGGAGCCTCTGTAGTGCCTCTGAAAGAAAAGTCCAATTCTCAAGTCATTTAGGATGTCTGTTTTTTCCTCAACACTCTCTGTTTCCTTGCCTAGTGTCCCATCAGATGAATGCCATCTGACCATGCTTGTGTATCTCTATAACCTGCTGTCATAACTTAAAAAAAAAAAAAAAAGG
>NW_017731618.1:478783-535726 GCF_001890085.2 Hipposideros armiger
GGTTCAGATCCCACATGAGGGCCAGTGACACTGCGCCCTCTACAGCTAAGATGGTGAACAACAGCTCGGCCTGGAGCTGGGCTACCGTGAGTCGCCAGTGACGGCGTAGGCTGCAGTGGGGCTGGCCGGCAGCTGTTGTGCACTTTCTTGAGCTGCCATGACCCGCCATGAGCGGCTGTCCAATGTCCAGCGAGCACCTACCTTACCCAGGAAGAGCGCGATGATCACAATACCAACATGCGCCAGTGAAGTGACATCCTCCACAACTAGACTGAAGAACAAAAGGACAGCAACTTGTCTGTTCCCTTCCCCTATTTCCCCAAGAAAATCTTTTAAAAAAGAAAGGCAGCTGAAACAAACTCATGGGACTCATACTGAACAAAAACAAACAAACAAAAGAATTCCATCGTCCATTGTTAATCAAACATCAAGTAAGATATTCTCCAACACTTGTATGCTTTAATGAACAAGAGCTCTTCCGAACATGGTATGGGACTGGACCAGAAACTTACCTCAAGAAAATAACAAAGTAAATACCTGTCAAAATAATGTAGTATACTTTATCATTTCTCTTCTGACAACAAACAGATGGACAGGAAGGTATGTAAGCGGGTAGACAATAGATAGATAAAATAAATAGAGATACTTCAATTTATATGGCAGTCTGTTAAAAGAAGAGGGTTACCTTTTGTTTCAATTAAGTTTGGAACATAGAATCTAGCCTCTCATTTCAATCCCAGTCACACTATCAAGTCTATAAGTTTCTTTCCTAAAGGGACTCTTTAAGAGATGCTGTATTTAGTCGTGCCTCCTTCCAATTTGCTTTTCATACCAGTGCTGGACCAATCATTCTAAAAAGTGAACTTGACTATGCCAGGCCTGCCTGTCAGCCTCATTTCTCCATGTCCCGCTTCACTTCTGGATCATAGTGAACGGTCTTGTGCTTTTCACATGTTCCTCATTCATTTGTCTAGTAAACATTTGCTGCTGAGCCTATTCTGTGCCACCCACTGTACTAGGTGCTGGCGGTGCAGAGATGGAATGAACACAGCTCTTCCTCTAAGAGCTCCCAGCTGTGTGAGCAAGGCCGAATGGGGAGGACCACCTAACACAGAATGCTCATTATGGTATCTTCCTCGAAGGTGTTGCCCAGCCCAAAAAAATAACACAGGAGGTGGTCATCCACGCCTCTTTCTTTCTAGCAAGTCTTCCCTCCGTTCTTTGGCTAACTCCTACTTGTCCTTTAATCTCAACTCAGATGTTATCTCCTCCAGGAAGTATTGATTGAATACTCACTGTGGTAGGAGCTGCCCACGTGCCTCTACAGCTTCTGTTCTATTCTGCATCACAGCATGTACCAGACTGTATTTTATTACTCGTTTTTCTGTGAGCTCCTTTAGCATAAGAACTGTATGTTTTTTCTTGTATCCCCATCACATTTTCTGTGATACATAGAGCTTTTTCATTAATCTTTTGGAGACATTATGAAATAATTGTTTCATGAATTAAGATTTATAATCTTAGAGTCCGAAGGCATTTTAGCAATCATGGAAGCCAGCGTCCCGTTGATTTTATAATGCTCATGACAGGATGGACATTCAACTTTTAGTCCTTTGACAAGAAGTGCATTAAGTTCAAAGGAATGCAGAAAACAAATGCTGTGATTGATTATGCTGTAAACCCACATACTATGGTTGGAATACAACTTTAATCTGAACACATTAAGAGGCAGAGCTTTGGTCAAGTGGCTTGTTTTGTGGAGGAAGATGAAGGGACTGAGCAGATTAGATAAAGTGGCAGGAAACAGAACAAATGGTATCTAGCTTATAATTCCACAGAACTTCATCCTTCCTTCTGTGTTAAATACCTAAAAGCAGAACCCATTGATGGAAAACCATAAATGATTTGGTTTTTTGAATTTATGCTCATATCTTGTCCTCAAGTATTGATTATTGTCTTTAGATTATAGCCTCTTTATCACCCAGCCTGTGCCTTCCCTGTAATGTGGATTTCAGGTATCTGGAACTAAAGGATTTTTATTTGGTGGTAGTACCAGTAAATACTTATGACGTAATTTTCTCTTTGGAGTATCTGTAATTCTATAGAATATTCCTTAGATTTGTACCCAATGGAGATTTACAGTGTTTTATGTGACACTGGGTAGTCTGACAAGTCTAGAATCAGAATTCAAACTGGCAAATGTTTAAAACAAAATCATTAATTGTCAAAATCCAAGTTACAATTGCCCTTTTAAGCTTTTTATCGTGATGCTTAAATTTATATTAATTTAAGAAAAAAATTTATTAAAATGTTATGATTGAATGTCTCCTTATATAGTGAAAGAAAAATA
Organism: Hipposideros armiger; assembly: GCF_001890085.2. Taxonomy (NCBI): domain Eukaryota; kingdom Metazoa; phylum Chordata; class Mammalia; order Chiroptera; family Hipposideridae; genus Hipposideros; species Hipposideros armiger. Next base: position 481,134 of record NW_017731618.1, read on the forward strand.
CTGATGTAAGGGTCAAAATTGATGTGTTCAGTGGCTCAGTAGTTACATGCTTGTGAAACTAACACTCAGATTCAGTGTCACGTCTAGGTTTGCACATCGAGTAAGTGGGAAGGAAAGCCAGGAGTCAGCCCTGATTTTCTTGTTAAAAATCTATTACTTATTCCACTATATCTTCAGTACCCAAGCACAGGTCCTTAGTTAAATATCATCAGTAGACGCAAAAGCTTTAGAGCATTATTTATTTATGATCTATATATGAGGTATTTATTAGCCTTCTCATACATGTATAATGTGAAAAAGGGTTCAGGAATAATATACAGCTGTGAAGTAGAGGTCATATAATATGGTCACATAAGTTTCTTTGTCCAGTTTAATATGGTCATTATCGATGGAACAGTTTTATGAGGTCAGTGTGGTTACCTGGGTTGCATTCTCTTTCTAGTTCAACCCTGTTCCACCAGCCTCAGCACTCAGTGAAAGAGCAAGCAATGAATGGATGTTAGTGGATTGGGCTTCTCATTCCAGATCTCCCTGGAAGTATCTAACTTGGTAAAATAATGTACTCTTTCTAGCCTCAGCTTTTCCCTATGGAGCAAACCATGCACTGAATCCCACTGCTAAACATTTTCAAGTAAAAGCCATAAAACAATAACTAAACTAGGTAACATCGTATATTGAGCACTTCCTCCTTGCTTGAAATTATGCTTTATTTGTATTATCTTATATAATTCTACCAATACCTAACACTGGCTTACTGTGTACTGTGTGTCCATCATCTTCAAAAATAATTATACACCCACCAACTCTCTTCATATGAATTGCTTCTTAGTCATGGTGTGTGATGAAGAATGAGTCATCCGTATAGATATTTTACAATCAGCCTGAAAAGAGCAGAAAAGACATGAAACAAATATCTGGATTTGCAGCTTAATTTTTTAATGCCATAAAAGACTTTTCCTCAGTTTTGCATAGAAGATAAAGAGAAGGAATGTAGGGTTATTATAGTTAGTAAACAACTATTTAAGTTTAGAACTCCTCAGCACTTATAAGTAAAGAAATAGGTTCCACATAAACTTCTAATATTTTCAGGGACTAAAACAAAAGTTTCTGTTTTGTAGTAGTAGTGTGGATAGTAATAGGATAGGCATAATTGAGCCTATATGGAAAAGGAACAACATTCACGTGCTTAATTGTATTATATAACTAGTTGTTTTATTCTTTTGTTCATCTTTGGATATGTAGCAGTACAAAATTATAATCCCAGAGTTTTCATTGAACTGGCACATTACATGATGACAGGGCAGAACATATAATAGAAAACATTTTAGAACTGTCCGTGCCAAACGCATTATAAAAATGGAGACATGCCTTATCCACAGTGTAGTTTTTCTTTAGTTTTTCCAAGCTTTCATTGTTGCCAATTTGGGGGAGTATTTAAAGCTGCCTAGTAATAACTATAATCAGAGACTATTTCTGAGCTCTGTGATCTTTCTAATATTGTAATCCAAAGAAAAACAGTGAGGTTTGTAGTTCTATGGGAATCCCAAGAGAAGCAGTACTACTCTACTAAATGACATTTTCAGCACACATCTCAATTATCTTGATATCACATCATTGAATTACTTCTTTGAGAGCTTTGCTAGTTCAGAATTATCTACCACCCATTCACACTCTGCCTATTATCCTACATCTATCTCCAAAATGATTTAACATGTAAAGAAAATTATAGCTCGATTGGAGATATTTTAAGCAAGCGTGCTTTGGCCATAAACCATTAATAAATGACAAGGCTATCTAAAAGAAATATTCTAAAAACAATTTGGAGATGTTGATAGACTGAGCAGGGCCTAGTCATTGTTTTCACAATATGAAGTTGATTTTTACCACAGACAATGTATAATTGTAAACTTCTTGAGATATTTCTGCCTCCTTCAAGTAGGATTAGACACAATAGAAAACTGGCGTATTCCCAGGAATCTGACTAAAAGCGGTCAGTGCCATGATTGGAATCTATCACCTCATCATAAACGTGCTGGACTAAGGAGGTGAAAGGTACAGTTTCTATTTGTGAGAATGATTACATGACCTGTCAGTATAATTGCCTTATCCCTTTACTCCAATTATTCTACAGGGGTGTTTCATGTGTGTATTTCTGTCTTTCTCTGTTCTTTTTTTTTTTAATTTGGGAATTGGGGAATTGAGGGAAGGAGAACAGATAAGTTGCTGTCCTTTTGTTCTTCAGTCTAGTTGTGGAGGACGTTGCTTCACTGGCCCAAGTTGGCACCATCATTGCGCTCTTCCAGGGCGAGGCACATCAGTCACCGGCTTCTAGACGGCCGCTCACTGCGGCCGCTGGCCACTCACGCTGGCTGCTGGCTCCACACGGTAGCCCATGGCAACCCACTGCCACAGGGGCTGCAGCCTATGCCGTCCCCGGCGACTCATGGCAGCCCATCCAAGTTGAGCTGTTGTTCAGCATCTTAGCTGTAGAGGGCAGTGTCACTGGTCCTCATATGTGGGATCCGAACCGGGGTCCTCTGGCGTCCTAAGCCAGCTCTTAACCAATGCACCACTCAGCCGGCCCTCTCTCTGTTCTTTTCTAAAGTCCTATGCAACAGGCTGGCAAAGCATGAGTCTTCAAACTCTAGTGTCTCAGAATCACCTGGTGAACTTATTAAAATACCAGTTTCCAAGGCTTCTACCAGAAATTCTAATTTCTTAAATTGATGTTTGAGGTTATTGGCTGAAAACACTTTAAGAAACATCGGAAGTGGATAGCCACCAAAGAGCATTTCAGTTTAATGATTTTAAAACCTTTTCTGCGATGGAATGAAGTAGTTTATCTTAAAGATATTTGTAAATCTCCATGTCCCATACTCTCTACTATATATACTGTCTTATTCATATCTAGTAGTTTGTTCCACTGGTGTTATTCTTCATATGCTCTCAAGGGAGTTAGAGCTTGAGTACCAGTTCTTCTACCACGCTTGACATTTGGTCTTCTAAACCATTCTCCTCTCACTGACTGAGCTAGTGTTGGCCAACCATTTGTAGCTAACAGAACCTTTTCTTTGCATTTATCTGTAGTTAGGAAGTTGATGAAACATGCGTTCAACATTCAACAAATATTTGGAACTCAACTTGTCGCTTTTTTTCAGTTTGTATTTTACTAGTATCATGCTTTGGCTGTGTGCATCTTACTTTTGCTTAATCCTTTTCATACTTTGAAGAAAAAATATGAAAACCTCTAACTAAGTAGGTAGAAAATTAGAAAATTGGTTTCTTTTTTTTAGTAAAATGTTTCTCCAGTTTACATCCTTAGCCCTGAATTTGCCCTGAGAGAAGAAATTCTTCAATCACTCAGAAACTGTCAGGCACATGTTCTTCTGACTATTTCTACTTACTTGTATCTTCCCCTTATATAGTGAAGGAAATGTGACAACTGTGCCTTATTTTCTTGTGTCTACAAGCCCTCAGGGCACATGTGTTCAGGAACTTCTGTTTGGTACACTTAAATATATCTCTTTGCTACTTACTTTAAAGAATAGGAAATACAGAAACTATCAGAGCATGTCAAACTATATTTTTTTATGTACAATACACAGGCAGTCCAAAGGTAGATGCAGGTCCAGATAAAAATATTTTTCTTTTTAAATTAGCCACTAAACACATTAAATTTTAATGTACACCTATAATTTTATAACTCTTAGGGAGAACCAACAAAAGTATATTACTTGGCCACCTCCAAAATAAGTCATTTGTCATTTTAAAGTTATCATTCATTTATTAGCAACATTTGCTTGGGTGGTGATTAAGAAAGCATTCTAGGGGAGATGGATAAAGGAGAAATACTTTTTTTTAAAAGCTAAGTAACATTATGTTTTCTGAGAAATCATATTTTTATTAGAGTTTGTTAACATAATGTATCTGAAAGATCTAGATTATTCTGTAAGGTTTTATAAAACATTTTCTGTGGAAAAGATTGATGTCTATTTTGTATTTTATTTATTTTATATACAAGAAGGATAACATGAAAGTTATTGTATGCTAAATAATATTATATAATTTTCTCAAAGAATGATACCTTAAAGTAAAATGTTGGAAGATATTACGTACACTTACTATTTATTTGTAATATAAGTTCTGCCTGATTTGCGAAAAGACTGGATGATTCACAATCAAATTATGTATAAAACAAGAAACAGAATGCAGTATCAAAGACTTAGAATGAGGTTAATATTGCAGTTAAGCATTAAAGTTTCTGATAATTAAGGAAAAATGTGGGTACAAGCTGTAGGACTTGGTTGTCTAAGAAATATTAGAAATCAACAGAATACATATATTTTTTACAAGTTATATTATTTATATAAATTTTATATAATTTATAAAAATTATATAAGAATACATACTTATTTCTAAATTCCAATATAAATTAATTTATTGTATATATCTATATGCAAGGGACAATCATTTCACAAGAGACAATATTTTCAAGAGTGGTCTTGCAGATGTGAAAATAGGCTTTTGGGTTGCCAGTTGGGCAGGTTCAAATTTGTTCTCATACACACAAAAAAATATGAATTTATGTAAGTGTCTGGACAGGCACTCAAGTAAAACCCCAGAGTTTTGAAACATAGAGCAATATAGTCTTAGGTTTGGAAAATGTTTAAAGCAGATGCATTTAAATACAAAAGAATCTCAATATAGTAGAAATCTAATTATTGATGTCATAATCAATGTTCTAGAAAGCTGATAAATAATAACAGTAGTGGCTGACAGACCTACACAGAAATTACAAAATGAGTCTCCAAGAACCTCCACTAATTGTCAAATTAGATAAAAATTTTTCTATTAAGAAATTGAAAACTGGAATATATCTGTCCCAAACCATGAATTGAGTTTTGCCATGATAGTCATGTTTTATGTTGAGTTGGATATTTTCTTTTTTCTGTTCTTTTTGTTGTTGTTGTTATTTCTTTCACTCTTTTACTTGCTTTTTTCTCCTTTTTGATATTTCTTACTGAGAATTATCTAAGAGATTTGGCTACTTATAAGGCTCCTGATTCATGATACTAAAACCTTCTGATCAACATTGAGAAAAGTACTGATTTTACTTTGCAACATTAAATACGTATGCATTAAATGTACCTAAAAATGAAACTGAAGGATTTTACATATGTTAAATAGAGAAAGATCTAATCCATATACCATTTCAACTTGGAATTTAATCTGTGAATGACTGTTTTCTTTCTGGTTATAGCAGCCTTGTTATGATGATATAAGATGATACAAGTTGAATCTTCAGCAGGTCAGAAACATGATCAATGCAAAGTCATATAGTTTGGCTTATGTCATTGAAATCAAAGGTTAATGACAGATTGTCAAACACTAAAGAATCTAACATCTTTCATAATTACCCACAGTGAAATGAATTATAGTGTACCAGTGATCAGTGGTTCAATCGATGGGATGAAAACATGTATGCTCTTAAAACAGAAATAGACTCATAGATACAGAGAACAAACTGATGGTTGCTAGATGGGAGGGGGTGTGGGGGATGGGTGAGAGGTGAAGGGATTAGGAAGTTGGTAGTCACAAAATAGTCACCGGGATGTGAAATACAGTATAGGGACTCTAATCAATAATGTTGTAAAGGCTATTAGGGTATCAGATGGGTACTGGACTTATAGGGGGAATAACTTTATAGATTATATAAATACCTAACCACTGTGCTGTACACCTGAAACTAATATAAAATAATATTGACTGTCAACTGTAATTTTATATATATGTATATGTATATATATAATTCACATGGTGTAGAGTACAGCATAGGAAATATAGTCAATGGTATTGTAATAGCTGTGTGTGGTGTCAGAGAGGTAGTGAACTTGGTGGGGTGATCACTTTGTGAAGGGCGTAAGTGTCCAATCATTATGTTGTTTTGTACACCTGAAACTAATAATAATAATAGAAAGGAAAACATGTATGCTCTTACCAAAAAGCATTAGATTGAGAGAACCAGATCTAAGGCTTTTTGAGGGAACAGATTGGAATTTTAAGAGCTAGAATTTTAAAAGCTGGCGTTTTGATGAAAGAAGAACTAAATCTGTCCTTAGAGAACTTTCAGGAGAAAATTCTTTAATAACCAAGGGTAGCAAAGACTGAAACTCACCACTCAGGTCCATAACTAACATTTCTGGTGGCACAAGATCTCTTAGCTTTCCCCCCCCCCAACTGTATATCTTAATTGGGAAGAATATTGGGGCCCTGTAATATGTAGCATAATAGCGATGATATGATAAAGTCAAGTGAAATATCTCATTCTTATATAAATAGTAACTTAAACTTCTTGTATTTCTTTTTAACAATCCATATTACACGTACCTGTACCCTCGTTCATACTGGCATTTGTGTTTAGCCCTAACATCAAGATTCCATTGCAATTTACTATAAACTGTGAATCGATATTTTGTACTTTTTGAAAAACTTACCCAGGAATTTTCTTGCTTACATCATCAAGCTAGGCTTTTGGGACAGGGAGAGGGAGAAGAGTTTAGGTAGCTTCTTAGCTTACTTATCAAACCAGAAGATTGTACAGCGGACCCCCAGCTATTTGGCAATTTAGGGTTTATGATCTTTTGCAATATAGAGAGAGGGGAGTCTTTCCCATTACACAGTAGGAATGGAATGCTGAAATTCCTGGTACCTCACAGTTTCTTTTTATAGATTTGGAGGGGGGAGGGATTTGTTTCTATCTCAGCTTTCTCCTTTAATCCCACATTCACAGTTTTCAGAGGGATTTAGGTAAAAATAATATACATCTGGAAGAAGTAATTAAAGGAAGCTGTCATCACTTTTAACTATGTCATAATACCATTTTGAAGAGTGGAGATAATCTGTGATCCCAAATCACTGATTAGGAATTTAAATGAAGTTTACCATGAATGGGTGGTATTTTAATACTATCATGTTGTGATTTTAAGTGAGTGTGGCCAAATAGTGTCTCCTTTGATTCCAGCAGCTTTTCCATAAAGCAAAAGGAAATTTTTCCAAGTCACATGACAAAGTAGCTTTGTCAGAGCAACCCAGCTTGAAATCTCCTAAAATGGTTATCACTCATTAGATGGTTAGACTATGTACATTTCAAAAGTGCAACAAATTAGAAAGTGATATCTGATTAATCTGCGTGCATTTTTAAGGAGTATTATCTGAGTCTTATCAGGAAGTCAGATGATGAATTTTGGATTATAAATTCACTTTATTTGTGCCTCTGATATTAATTGAAATTAGTATGGCCAGCCAGCCCTTTCTTCTTCGAAAATTAGTTTTTATTGATTAAATAAAAAGAAAGAATACAAAACTCTGAAGCATTAAACACTAAGGAGCTCACTTTTTGAATGTCTGGTCACTTGAAAACAAATCATCTTAACATTTTAAGTGGATGATTACCAAGTTAACATTCTCCTCATTTAGGCATTGGTTTTTATGTTCAAGATGAGGGTTTTTAGTCACTGAGAAGTCTTTTCCAGAGATCCCTATGGGAAAAAAATGCCAACTTTATCTAGGAGCTTTGGGTGCTCATATTTTTTTATTTACTTTGAATATCTGTAGCTCGAGCTCCCAGAGTTAAACATGAGCTAAAGTGAAAACCTAATTATTTCTTAAATCCTTTTGGAGATGTTAATAAACATGGCATCATGTAAGATTTATACCATGATAAAATACCATTCCCTCTTAATCTATAGATAGATTTTAGAAAAGTTTGTTGAAAATTAAGTCAAAACTATCTTTCTTTTAATACACAGTATCCAGAAAAACAGTCCACCTCTGGTTTGAATTGAACACCTTTGAAACTGAAAGGGCTAATATGATGGCCATTGTTTTTTCTAGGTTTCATGGAGATTTCTGTTTTTAAACGAGTACTTGGAGTAATTTTCCATAATCCAGCATTTCCCCTCAGCCCTTTTCCCACATTTTTTCTACCCTGCACATTTCTCATACTGCAGGATTCCTTGACTCTACTGAACACTTAACATCATATGTCAATGAAAGTTCTCTAAGATATGTCATTAAATGCCAAACACAAATTTTTAAGAGTGTATGTTGATTGATAGAGATCTTATATTAAAAGAGTAGATATGCCCCCCCCCAAAAAAATCTGTAAAAACCAAAACCAACGTGTTAACAATGGCTACCTCTTGATACTAAAAGTAGTAAAAAGTTGGACACTTTTTTTTTTTTTTTACTATAGCTAACCACTGAGTTTGCTATAAATTTGTTCTATCTTGGTACTACTAATATCAGATCAGATTTCCCCAAAGTGATGGCGACTATTTTTCCTCTTCCAATCACAGGCGAGGTCACAGGGTATTGAAGAATGGCAGATGATCGGAAAGATGACGCAAAGGCACCTCACTGGACCTCAGCTCAACTAGGGGAGGCTTCGGCACACCCACATCCTCCTGAGATTAAGGATCAGGGCGGGGCAGGGGAAGGACTTGTCAGAAGTGCCAACGGATTCCCATACAGGGAGGATGAAGAGGGGGCCTTTGGAGAACATGGGTCACAGAGCACTTATTCAAACACCAAAGAGAATGGGATCAATGGAGAGCTGACCTCAGCTGACAGAGAAACAGCAGGTAAGTAAGGGCTCTTCTGTGGCCAGTGCTTGCTTTGTGCTTTGAAGTCTGTTTAGTTTGAAAGTGAATTAATTTACAGCTCTGATCCTGTTTCACTAGTGCTAGGACTGAAATTTTGTCAGTCAGGGAAAACAGACAAATAAAGGAGAAAAAAAATATCATGGGAGCTAGCACGACATTCCCCCAAATTAGTTGTGTTCTCAATCTCATCACCCTATTTAGTTTTTACCACTTTAATAAATAAATGGCTCAACATATGTCTGTTTGCTAGTAACTGTCAGCATTTTAACTCATTAAAAGAAAACTTCACAAATAGTTTGCTATTGATTCTCTTGAATGATATTGAACCTAAATCTGATTGACTAATTAGAAGCATCATATTTACTTTTTAGGGCAGAAAGGGATGTAGAGTCCATCTCCCAGCCTTTAAAAAGAAAAAAAAAAAAGAAAAGAGAAAGAAAACTAACACACACAAACACACAGGAACCATTTCATACTTCCTCAAATAGCTTTTTAAGACCTAATATTCAGATACTTGAAAGAGAACAGAATATAACTTACTCTTAAGTACTTCCTTCCTTTCAAAGTGTAATTTCTACTGATAGTCTTCTTTACTCTATCATTGATGATATTGTTATTAGTGGCCTAGTTATTATGTATCATTATTGGCGTAGAGAAACACTAGCCTGCTCTATAATATTCTTTATCATTATTTTCATTTTTCCTGAAATTTGGAATTTAATGCATTTGAGCACAGTAACTTGCAGACATGCCAATCCAAACAGGGTAAATAAACTGTAAGTAGTAAGAAAGGGTATATCCCCTTCAAAATGATCCCTTACTTATTCAATGATTGGTTTTCTACACTCCACCAGTTGGTTAGCAACACTCGTCGATTGTACACTCTGTTCAAAAAATATATTTAAATTTTAATGGGGAAATGTAAAAGGCATTTCAAATGACTGAGGAAAAATTATGTAAGGACGTAGTGTAATTTTTTTTTTTAATCCACACATTCCACAAAGTAGTGCTGAGCATTTTCTATGTAGTACAAAGTGTTTTAGCTTCTGTGCCAGGGTGTGTGCAAAGAACGGTTTCGGAAAATCACAGCAGGTGATCTAGAAGCAGACACAAGACCTGTCCATACAGTTAATCCAAATACAAAACACCATGTGTTAAGTTCCACATGAGCAGTACAGAAAGACACAGTTGGACTGGGATTGTTTCTGCTTTGGGCCAAAGTTCCCAAATTGAACACAAAAGCATCTTGGGGTGCCACAGCAAACTCACAAGGGCTGTGGCAGAATATTATAAATACTCAAAGAAAACACAGCGATAGTCAACATCTGTTAAACACTGCATGAACTGTTATCTCGAGATAGTTCACAGTTTCAACATTAGGTCGCATTACATTCCTTTTCAAGATGTGGTATCTTAGTGACGTTGGGTTTTCGCAGTTGCTGTGATTCAATGCAAGTACCCTGCAGAAATCCATTGTAACAAGAAAAGAGGGTGGCAGTGTCCACCCTAATTCAAGGATTTGAGAAGTTGTGTAGTGCTCCACAGGCACATATGTCATATTAGTAAGAAACTGTAGTTAAAAATGAAATAAAAATACTATTTTTACCTTTCATGGTTACAATGAGGATTAATTGAAATTAAGTGTAAAAAATGAAGGGTTTAAGAAATACTGTCTAGTAATTGCTATTATTATTATTATTATTATTATTATTATTATTATTATTAGTGGTGGTAGTGGTTTCAATACAGGAGGGCACTCTTGATCAAGGAATATTTTTCTATTGCCAAGTATAATACAGTTTGTAGGGGGTGGGATTTAGATGTCAGAAACATTAACTAGGAAGATTTTGAAGGGATCGAGGCATGAGGCAATAGGACTTGTTAGAGCAAAATGGATGTGGGGAAGGAAAGAGGTAATGTGGTAGACCAAGATTTTTCTCATCATATCCTGTAGCACCTGATATTATACCTCAAGTACTCAATACATGTGTATTGAATGAGTAAATGAATGAATGAAGGAAGAAATGAATGCAAAAGAAAAAAGAAAGTTGTGTTTTTTGGGGGTTTTTTCCAATTAATGGTGAAAGCTATGGAAAAGTCTTCTTTTTTGTCTCTTGGACTCTCACCAGTTGACTGTCACTATTATGCAGGCTTATGATACAAGAAAAAATACATGATAGCGTGTTTGGTCAAACATTGGACAACCAACTCACTCACTATTTCATTTTTCCAATGGTCTTAATTAAGTATTTAAGAGCATCTGAAAAATCTATTTGCCAGGTCAGTGTGTCCTCGCCAGTTCCTTTCAGAAAATAATACAAATTTAAAAAGAGGCTAATAGATGTTTCTTTTAAATTATGGGTTCAGGAGCATCCAATGTTAATTTTGAATTCAGCTCAACATGTATCATATCAATTTTATATTACCTTTGGGATACTGATTATGAAAGTTTATATGCATATTCATAGTGACAGTGTAAACAGCCAGCTGTGGGTTACCAGAGTGATGTGTTCAGTTCAAACTATCGTGTGAAATAACTGACCAAGTATTGAGTCATAAAATATCCATGTGTGGTAAACTATGGGAAAAGGAAAATGTAAAACATGGTCTCCTCATACCTACAGAGAATGTTCCAGTGATAAGTTAATGTGCAATTAAATTTCTCTTCAAACTTTAGCTTAATAAATTTTATTGATGGTTTATATGCAACTGTTGTACAAATTACAAACAAAAATCATCCCTGGTAAAAAGTAGTGTCCTTAGTTCTCATATGGTCTTGAAAAATGCTGTCCTTTAATGATGGAAACTACTGATATGAGCTGGCATTGTGTTTTGAGGTGATTATCTTAAAGAGGGCCAGGGAGCTATATTCTAGCCCACTCTTTAAACATTCACATATAATCTATCTGTATATTGTATTTTCCCCTATAAAGGTTATTTCTTGAAGCATTGTTACCATGATATTTCCCAATACCATCAAGTCCTCAGCAATATGTTGTGGTGTCCAGGCCATTACTAGTTGAAATCAAAGATCTTTCTTCTGTGTTCCTTCTTTGCTATAGTCCTCACTTCATTTTTAGAAAGAAATCTTTCCCCCAAGGTTATTTATTTTTATTTATCTCTATAATCAAGATCGCATAATAAATGAATTGCAATCATCATCCCTCTTCCCCCCTCCCCCTTTCCTTCCTTCATCTGAATGGGCTTACTTCAACCAAAGGTTTTACCTCATTTTCTCCTACCCACACTTTTCAATGTTCCCTTTCATTTCTGGGCCATAATAATTTTTAATTTTTAAAGATGGAAGCCCATAGCTTATCTTTGATCTTATGCACTGGGATTTGGGAATGGGGCAGGGACAGCTATAAGGCAATACTATTTTAAAATTGTATTTCCTTACAGCTTATACGTTTAGATTTTGTCTCTTTCCTTACAATTTAAAGATAATATGTAGAAAGGTAGATAGAATTATTTGCTCCCTATTATGGTATAACTTTTGATACTTTAAGAATATTTCTTACATGTATTCATTAAAGTGCCCCTTTTAAAAGCCACATCACAGAAGCTTGGAGAATCTAGCCACTTAGGAAAGTTACTGTGGTAATAAGACTAAAGCAGTCATTTTAACATTGTTTTCAAAAGCATGAATCTTAGGAGTCAAGGCTTTTAATAAATCCTTCCTCCCTTTTTCACCTTAACTTTATTGAAGGAAGCAACAGGCGTGTATCTTGGTCCCCACAGAGTTCCAACTCTCAGTGAAAATTAGGAGCCTCATCTTTAAAAATTAGTTTCTTATCCGAGGGTGGGGCCCAAACTCATATTAGAATCCATATCAAGATAACATGAAAATAACTGAAAGGTTCAGTCAGATGACCTTTCACAGTCCTCTTCACAGGTTTAGTCACCCATCCAAGACCCCATGACTGTAGCCCGAAGGCAGGTCTCCTGCTGTATAGACTGGTCAGTGCCCTTTCCACTACCCCTTGTCACTAGATTCAGAACAGCACGGCCAGCTGCCCCAGCTATCGATTATAGCCAAAAAACGGTGACCCTTTTATGGCAGAACTGCCACACCCATGTACCTTGAAGCGTGACAGAAAATCATAACTTTAACCTCTGTTTTCAGTATGAATGGAGAAGAAAGGAGGCAATTTTGAAAAGTTTATAGATGCCAAAACATTAAAGTATTTAATTAAAGTCATGCTTCAGTGATTTTGACTCTCTTAAGGTACAGAGCTTCGCACACTGGTAATAAACACTAGACAGGGTATAAAGTGCCTTCATGACCATCAAAAGCGAGTGCCAGCTATCTCTTTGAGTACATGTAAAGATGAAAGGGAATCCCATTTCCAGGACTGCTTTGTGTCCCCATTTCTGGGAATTCTATCCAGACCTACGCCCTGCCAAAGCAATGAGATCGTGAAAGCTCTTCCAGGTTATCCGTTGTCGCTTTTCCAAGTTTACCAATGGAGCTGTGCCTTCTAAAGCCTTGGCCTGCACTTAAATATCCGCATAACTCAAGGAGCCAAGTGGTGAATGTACTCAGGTATATAAGTTTATTGTTGCTGAAATGATAAATTTAAGCTCGAAAATGCACGATGGAGGGAAAGCTTGTCATCATTCACATGCGAAAGACTGGACCTTTAAGCGGCTCTCTGTTTCTCTTTTCAATCGTAGAATATTAGAACCTGCCTTTTCTTACCTCTCCCATTCTCCTCTGCTAATTTTCTTAGATTTGAGATTTACTAGTAAGAGTCATCATTTTATTTAAAATACAGCATATCATCTATAATATTATATTAATGTACGTAGAACAAATTAGTACAGAGCCATTTCTCCTGCGAAGAAACTAAAGCTCTCTGCACCACCCCCCCCAAGGCAAATAAACAAGCTGGCTTAACAATACAAGAGGTTGCAGATTTTCTTTTCCTGTTGCCATGCCAACCACTCATTGCTCCGGCTGCCATTTCCCTGAGCTCCGCAGAGAGAGGAGTGTGCAGAGCTGAGGTATTTAGCATTCAAGGGTGGATCTGCGGAAAAGCACACGGCCTCACTGCGAAGCTCTGGGCCTGTGGCGCCGGTGGATGAGGACCGAAAATGGGGACCTTGTCAGTGTTTTCCTTCGAAAAGTTAAGCATCTGGGGCTAGAAAGAGTGAGAAAGACAAGGATTGATAGAAAAAGCAATTTTACGAGGTTTGTATTTATCACGTTTGCTTTGTCCTATGTAGTCTCTATACTATTTGAAGCAGGTTGTGAGTGTTAGCTTCAGTTATAATGTGTGGTTTGTCTTGTTGGTGAATGAGATCTGAGCGTAATCGACGGCTAGCTTATGTGGCTGTTGCAATTGAGAACTGCATCTCTTCTTTTGGGTAAGGTATGAGCTTGTCTATAGCAGATATTGCTAGCCAGAGGTTATAATGCCTTAGAAACTGGAGGAAAACACAGGCATCAGATAAAATTGTTTGTTTAAATTTATAGATAGGTGGTTCTTCCTATAAAATTTACCTTATCTTTGCTCTTTAGCTGAAGTCTTAAAACAGTATGCGATTACCTGAAACCAGTAATTCTAAATCAAAATATAAGAAAATTTGGCTTCTGTAGACTCTTTTAATTAAACCAATGACTCAACAAATTAAAACATGATCTTACTACGTGGAATTTGAACTGCCTACAAACACTTCAAGTTATGAAGAGGCTGTTTCTAACACATTATAATATGATATTTAAAAACTAAGATTAATTTGCATACACATTTACTCCCATGTATGTTCTTCCAGAAAATTCCTCCCATGCACTTGTGGAAATCAGTCTCTTTTCTTTACTGTCTTGTTTTGTGCTAAATGTCAGAATTACATCACCAGTGCTAAAATTAAAAAAAAAGTATTTTATCATTCTCTTCAGTCCACTGACACTTTGAAAGAATATTTTGTTGAATTTGAATTTAATGCAACAGATTTGAGCTAAGAACAATTCAGACTTACTTGTAAAGTTATTTATAATTCAATTATCATTATATATTTTTTTACTGGATCCTTCCTCCTGATTTTGTATTTTCCAAGACCTTACCAAATTTTCTCCTCTTTAGTTTGCTATAATTTTTGTCATCATATTTTTCTTTTTAATGTATTCTAATTTTTTGAGGATTCAAAAATCTCCATGTTTGGTATTAGAGAAGAATTCTAAACATTTCATAACTACTTCTTTATTTGTAGTGAGCAGATGAAAATAATCAGTTATGGAAACAAGTCTCCCAGGATTCCTTTTCAAACTATCCCTTTATTTTAGTTAGGATTATACACAGCCTTTATCTGTCTCTTGTTGTATTTCTAAGGATTCTCTCTTCACAAAAGAGAGAAGGGGGAAAAAAGATAAGAGAACAACTTTAATAGAGATTTGGAACAAATACATAGCTCTGCTATCATGAGAATATATTCATCATCAATCAATAATGAATTAAAAAAAAAACTATGATGTGTATGTACATAAATTGATCATATTGCTTGTATATACCTAAGAAAAATAGTACACCAAATACCACCTTGAGAGGTGGCTGTGGGTTTGATTTTATTGCTGTTGAGAGGCTAGTAGATTGCAGAGAACCTAGCGGTCATCCCTCCTTCCTGTTTCCTCCCCAACTCTTCCTGCTTCAGTATCTGAGGCCTTTTTCTCTTCCTTTCATTCCCTCACACTTCACTGCTCCTCAGCACGTTACATAAAGCACGTGCTTGGATTGTCAGGGGAGTCTGGAAATACCAGGAGCAGATGAACAGAACAACTGGTGCTGCATTGCAGACCTGGTAGTTGAAGCATGATCTGGCTTGGCATCGTGAGTCCTGAGGGGAAAAGGACATTGAACTGCTTGCTGCCGGCTCACTGTGTGGCTCGTCTCACAGAATGAGTCACCTGCTATGAGCAACGCTCATAGAAAATACAATTCAAAACCCAGCCAAGCTAAGGAGCAAAGAAAGGGGAATACATATGTCCTAGGCTCTTGTTGCAACTTTTAACAAATACACAAAGGCTAGGTGGTTGTTAGCACACAGAAATGAAAGTTAAACATCTGCTTTTACAATTGATTTCAGTGATACTCAAAAGTTAAGAAAACATTAGGCAAAATGGACAATAAGGGAGGAATCAAGATTATCAGAGGAAAATCATCTTTAATAGAGATGATTCAGCTTCCTCAGCCTGAAAATTAGACTCAATATTTTCAGTCCAAATTTCCTATTTGGAAACACAGGTCAAGGCACTGCTGGACTATGAGCATCTCTGAGTCTTGTATAAGTGACTCCAGCATGAATGGTCAGTACTCTGAAATAAAAGTCTTCTCTCTTGCAAAACATTTGCCCAGCCAGTCTGTGGTGGTTTCATTCATGTGCAGCATGGTGAAACAAGTAATGGAAAAACATTTGAAAGGGTACACTACAGGAGAGGTTATCAAAGGTCCAGAGCTGATGTAGATTTTATTCTCTCCAGTGAATCTTCTCTTCCAAACACCCCCATGTACCATGTTTAGATCTTGCTAATAATATTGATCTTATCGAACATTTTACCAAGGTTACTTGTTGCTTGTTTTAATCCCCATGACTAGGTTATAAAGTGTGTTTTGAGGTAGTAGCTGTGCTCCATTAATCTTCATGTTTCTTTTTGGTATATAAGGCAGTGCTTATTACATACAGTAAGTGCTAATAAATAGTTTTGAATTGATATAAAGAAGAGAGAGAGTTAGTATCTGTGTTTCGTTTTGAGAATGGAAATCACATCACAAAATAGGGCTACACAAGTTTTACCACAGTGTGAGCCATATACTTTTGTGGGAAAGATTGTGTTAGAAAGGAATAGTGGAAATTAAGAGGCAGATAGAGAAACTATGAGAAGAGGCTAGACTCAAGGTAAAGACTACAAAACTGTTGGCTAGACCAGAAAGCAGTTAAGCAGGAACTCAAAAACTGTAATGAAAGGAATGCTGTGAAAGGGTACAGCGGAAGACTTGCTGTGGTCTGAATGTGGGAGTGAAGGTTTGGAGTAAAGAAAATATATCTTTGACTCAAGATAGAAGTGAGACATCTAATCAGAAATATTTTCTTGATGATAAAAATTACTGAACTGGGAAGAATATGAAAAGTCAGGACAAATGACCTAAGAGACATCTGTATTCAAACAGTTAAGAAACACATGGATATTGAACAACTTTTCATGCTCATTCTGGCAAAATTGAGCCTAATGTAATAGTAAGCCTCAATTGAAATATCCTGCAGAAAGAACTTTAAAAGCATGTCCTTGTTGATCCTCTGGATATAAGGTAAGGATTGCTTTGCTGTTCTAAGTCAGGAACTCAGAAATTTCATGTCAGACAAACAGACAATCCGAATCTTAAAGCAAATGGATGTTCTAAGTCATAGACTTAATTATACATCTTCTTTAAAGGAATGTACCAGTAATTGTCTTGCAGAGATGTTATATATCCTATTTTTTGAAGTTCAACCTGAATAAAGTATCACCAATGTTCTTTTTTCTCTCCTTTATCTTTAAGTCTATAAAATCATTTGAAAATGATAAGTTGTTAGGTAATAAACAGCATTTCCCTATTGAAAGCAGGGATATTTATCCATTAACTTTAGAAAAAATAGTTGATTTCAATTAAATACACTCGCTAGCTTCATTATTTAAAAAAAATGATAAAAACTTCTTGTAATTCATAGTGTTCTTTTCTTTTTGGCATATTAAAATGAAAGATACTCCTGTTTAAATTTTCTAATTCTAATCATTAAGTATTTCAGAAAAAAATACTTTTTTTTTTTGGTCCAAGGAGGAAAATAATAACAACTATAAAAACAACTACTGTTACTTTTATAAGCAATTTTTAAAATGAATCAGTTCATTGGATAATTTTTCTATTTGGCTGCATGTTGTATTTTGCTATCCCTTATCTTAAAGCCCACATATATTTTTCTCTTTCTTTAAAAATTTGCTATTGCATGTTTTTCTCATCAGCTTGAAAAATAGAGATTTTTGACTAAAGCATTTAAAAGATTGAATAAACCTGCTGTCCTTAGAGCTTTACCAGAACATAAATACTGACATAGGGAACACTACTTTTTCTCCAAAAAAAATTTTACTAACTTGCTCTAGGTCACAAAGCATGTAAGATATATTTCCTTGAGGCATTTCTCACCTAATTCACATGTCTTTATTGCTTTAAGAAAAGAAAAAAGAGAGTTGAGTTTGAAGCAAGTACAGATACCACTTTCAAAAGGCACATTCTAGGAGGGAAAGTTTATTCAATCAGAATAACAATGGTCCCTGTCCTCATAAAAATGTCTGCCATCCGATCTAAGAAGAATATAGTGCTTGAAATGCTTTAGTGGATTGCGTTGAACTTGCATATATGATCTGAATGTAACATTGAAAACACTGCTCAAGAGCTTGGCTGTTTGGGTGACACAAGTTTCCTTTCTGGTAGGATTTCATTGTTTAAATGTGAATTGTAGCTACTCTAGCTGATAATTTAGCATCTTAGAACTAGAATCATCAGATAAGATTAAATTTAATTTTTTTGTGTGTGAAAGACTAAAAACCTCCCAAAATTATGTTTAATTTTTTTAAGTACATTTTAAAAATAATGAGCATTTCTTTAATTCTAACTAGAAATGCTTGAGTCTCCTGTGTCCCAAATGATGGTAAGTTTCAACTTTCCATTATTTTCTCTGATGCAACTGGATGTGAAAAAGCTTGTATCCAGAATACTTTTCTTCACCAGATCTGTAGCATAATGGAAATTACCAAATATTCTTTTTAGATAATATTTTGGAAAATATTTGATTAAACTATTGAGGTGTTTATTTTGTTCTATAAAATTTTAAGATACTTCATTAATATAATGACCCCATTAAAATGATCACCTTCTTGTTAACTGTAAGACCAGGTCATTCTTGCCTCTGTGTTTCATGTTGCATTTCAGAATTATTCAAGAAAAAAAAAGCAGAAACCATAAAGTTTCCTGGTTTCATGAGAGTTTTTACTTTTACAGCAAACTTCTCTTTAGGAAAACAGGCCCAAACTATAAACTCGAGTAAAACATTTTTGAGAGGTGAAGGATCTCTACAAAAGATGGGAAGGTGTGATTGATAACCTAGCAAGGGGAACGAAATGAATCAGAAAAACTAAGCTATTTTCAGGTATATTCTTAGAACCAGGAATTTGTCAACCTCTTCATGATCAGGACTACCATATATGAAATATTTAAATTATAATTTAATTTTGAAAAAAAAAAAAGGTTATAGTCCTGATTTAGAAAAGTTCTTTATATGGGAGGAAGAAAAGAATATCTTTTCATATATTTTCATAGTAACTTAAATTTTCATTGCCATATTTGACTAAGAAGATGAAATGAAAATTTATGAAATCTGATTTACAGTATCATGAAGAAGTCTCATGTATCTCTTCCATAGGATTGTGTTTTTCAAGCCAAATGAAGTTGTGTTTGTAGACATACTATAGCTTATGGTTATAGTAACATCTACCTATCTGGGGCCTTCCCTAAGCAAAAGTATGAAGTAAATAGAACTTGCCTTGAGCAACTTTCCATTTGTTTCCTGAACCCCATGACTTCATTTTCTTCAGGTTGTCAGTGGTCATCTGAAGCTACCTCATATGCCCAGGATCCCACCCCATTGCAAAGCCCAATCGCCTTGCCCCATGTCAGCCTACCTACCTAGATAGCATCCCATTCTTACATTTTCCTCAGCTCTTCTGCTTTATCAAGATTGATCAACCTTTCTCTTTCTCTTGGGCTCCTACAGTAGGACAACCAGACCTATTGCAATAATGAGTTATAGTTTTATGCTTTCTAGATATCATTTGCATTCTGATATAGCTTCAATTTCTTCAAATAAAAGTGAATCCTTTGACAGTTTTAAGTATGATATAGATGCCACCTGCCATTTGCAAGCATTTCTAGAGGTGTGCTTGGTAACAGTGAGACCCAGTACACAGAGATGCAAATTGAAATGTGTATGTGCCATTGAGTTGGCTTCAACTTCTGGTGACCATATGAATGAGTGATGTCCACAATGTCCTGTCCTCAACAGCCCTTTGACAATATTGTGTGTTGAAGACTGAATGCAGAAAATAACCCAATTTCTCACAAGTCTTCAAGGAGCAGTACAATTTTAATAGTTTTGACAAGATGCAAAACTGAGCATTTCAAAGCTCTAAAAGCATTATCAATTCCCTCAATGCCGTAATGATTGTATTCAATTTATTGATATTAAAGCAATTAGGAAATTTCAGGGGACAAAGTCCCCAAGAAATTTCTTTCTCAAATTAATTTAAGATCAATAAAATATTATAACCTGACTTAATTAGTAAATGTTTAATATGTTTGCTACAAATAACAATATAAATACACACACAGCACTATGTTGAAAACTGCCAGCATCACCAGCAGCAGAACATTTAGCTAGAATATGATAATATAAAGCTAGACTATGTTCATTTACTATATTTCTTCTGCTTAAATTTGTTTTTTTGTTTTTTTTTTCTGTTTCCAGCTGGACCCTTAAAATTAGAAGCAAAATATTCCAGTAGGTACTATTTCTGATCTGTGCTTTGCTTTTCTAATTACTTTTGACTCCATAATATAGCATTCTTAACCTGTGATAGCCTTCCACTGATAACCATCTTAATTTACTACACCTTCCCCCTTCACTAAATTTAAATGCTAAGCAGATTTTGTTCAAGCTCTAAAAACTTCATTTGAGTAGGTTAAGTTGTCAGTCTAAACAAATAGTGGATTTGAGTACACAGGTTGAGATAAGAAAAACAAAAACAGAGAGGGAAAATTCTGGCATCATACAATGTACTACTTACCAATCTTAGCCCAACCAGCTTGCAAATGCATTTCAGAAGAGGACCATATAGATGAGTGACTGTGGATGGTTCAGCTACAATCTGTGACCATTACTAGAAAAAAAAAATGTTAAAACAAAAACTAAACGTCCTTCAATGAGATTGCCCCATCTCAAGAATAATTTAAATGTAGGAACTCCAAGTTTTATTCATCTTTGTATCCCCCATAATGACTAAGCATGGTTCCTCTATCTATAGTGGGTGCAATACAAAATCTGTTAAATTTCAGTACCCATCAGAGCTAAGCTTTGTAAAATCATGATTTCTTATCTTAAATGCATTTATCCCCAGACTATCTTTACCTCAAATGCATTTTTCCTCATAAACTAAAATTTTCCTTGTTTGAACCAGGAAATCTTTAGGAAAAAAAATCTGTGGAAGAAAAAGCTGGTAGGTAAAGATTGACAGCTGCCTGTTGGCCTGGATGACCCTTTGAGATCAGTTGGGAGAGATATGCCAACGCTGGCCTCTATAATGAATGCTAAGGCCAGGGAAACAAAACAAAAAAACCCCAACAATCTGTTCTTTTAATTTCCTTTGTCACCAGTTGATTACAGGAAATAGTTTCAGAGCAACCATTTACTCTCCAAGTTAAGCAAGGAATAGAAGCAAGGAACTTTTCTTTTTTTCCCTGTTTTAATGAATGTATCTGAGGTATTTGTTTAGTAGACCGCTTCGAACTGCACAGTGCTTTCCTTGTTGACTATTTTCCATCAACAGCGACAATTAGCATCAGTTTCCTAGGCAACCACTCTGTACCCTACTGAGAAAAACCTTTTCTTGACAGGAGCATTCTGTCTAAATTGTTGTTTTCTTTCTTTCACAAGTATAAGGTAGGCTTGTCATTTCTTTTAACACAGCACGATTATGCCTGTTCTTCAAAGCAGAAACATTTGCTGGCTTCTATATTTTATACTGGCTCTATCGTTGAATTTATTGTCAATGTCTCTTACTTCTCTTTTAACAACCTGAAAGAAATCAATGAAAATACGCTCTCAGAAATATGTCAGCTTGCTTGGGATTTTTTTTTTCTTTTGTTTTTTGTACACAGTATAATAGGTGAACCTTTGCGTGTTCAAGCAATCACAGCTGGTCCTGATGAAAACCCAAAGGGCACACTTTCAAAATCAAGCTTCTGTGTACACCAAGAATGTCATATATGGCTCAGAAGCAAATTGGAATTTTCAGGGCCACTGAGAAACTTTCAACTCTATTGCTTTTGCTATCAATCATCCAAGCAATATTGATAGATTAATATAACAAAATCACTAAGCTTAAAATATGTGCTAATAACCAGGACTGAGACTCTTAATTAAAATTTCTGATGTGATGATATTGTGACCAGAAAGGCATAGCAGTGCTATAGCATGAATAAGCATCATAGAAAAACCAGGGGGCTGCAACGGTCATAAATGCTGAGTTGCATGGTACAACCATTGAGTAAAATTTACTTTATCATTTTAGTTTAAATAACACATGCAATGGGTTTGATATAATGTCTGTTAGGCCATGATCCAACATTCAGGGAAGGAAACACTCACTGGGAAAAGTGACAGAATCATCTCAATGTATGACAAAAAACTTTGAAGTCTTTACCAACGTTTTGTCAATCAAATGATGATCATAGACTTAGATGATAACAAAACAGCAAGTGTAATGTAGTTTAAATCAGCACTTAATATATATTATTTAATTAATTGTCACAACACATTAAACTAAGAATACCACTTTCATTCCCCTTTACAGATGGGGAATATGAACGTAAGAAAGATTGTCACTAACTTGTGGCTGGTAAGAGATAAAGGCAGAATTTGATTCCAGGTTTTCTAACACCAAAACCTACTATCATGTAAATATTTATACTACACTGATGTAAATCAAAGTGATTTCCAAATGGGACAATAAGTTGCCTTTGTCCATTATCTTGCCAGTGGATCCATCTGAAAAATATATTATTATGTGGATTAAATAATCTTGACAGGAAATAAAAGTGCCTAGTATAACAACCTCTTTAATAACTTGTATCACAGTATAATGTTTATTCAATAAAGGTGAAATGTAAGTAGCTTAGCATGATAGATATCTTGTGTATTATCAAATAGGCTTCTGTTGGGGAGCTTATGCCTCTATTTGTTTCATATGCCTACTCACCTCCTGTATATGTTTCCACCAATATATTTCCCCAATACAAAGAAAAAATATTATTTCTCACAGATTTTGATTTATCTACTGAGGACTGCTTCAATACTCTTTTCTGACTACTGACCCTATCTCTGTTGCCCAGAATAAGTTTTTAAGACAGACTTTTTATCTTTAGATGTTTATATAGTTTGATCTGCTATCACCTATTCACTGGGTGTGTATCTTTAAATCCTTTATTTTATATCAGCCCAAAATTAATAACATTTTTTTAGATATGATGAGATGAATTATTTTAAAGAAGTTGCTTTTGATGTTTTCCTTCCAGCCGATGTGTAGGCAGCTTACTTACCAGATTATTTCCAAGTTGTCGTCCATTTTGCTTAGGCATGACGTGCGTTTACAGCCATGACATGGATGATTTTGTATTACTTATAGAAGCTGTCTCATTACCATAGTGACACTACTGATGAAATAACAAGTTAATATTCAAATACTAGTTATAAGGTTCTCACTGCAATGGGAAAACTACTGTGAATTACATTGCAATCCTGACATTAACAAAAGAGAGAATAAAATACATAGCACACACACTCTTAAACTAAGACAATTTTTAACATAAACTAAAAATGTCCACTTCCAGGAAACTTTATACATTCAAAAGAAAGATAATTGAGACTTTCACATTTTCAGTTTACAGTAAGAAGTGTGATATTTTCAGCTGTGAAGATCAGGGTTTACTTTCAAATATGTAAAATGAATAATATTTTCCCCATTTATGTGTAACCTAGATTCATCTTTAATCTTTTGAACAGCTAGGTCCTATTCATAATTTTACGCATATAATGTTTGGAAGAAAAGAACAACCAAAAAGGGTAGAATGTAGGAAAGGGAATAAGGAAGTAGAAAAAAGTAAGCAATAAAAAAATTAAAATGTAGTCTAATTTTTTACTTCAAAAGTAATTTTTCATGTTGCTAATTGTCCTCAGGAGCAGATAGGGTTATCACTAGCGAGAAAGAGAGTCCTGAATTGGGCAGGAATCTAGAGCGGAGTGTAGCCCACAGCCTACACAGCCAGGGAAGTGGGTATGAAGCCAGAAAATAGGTAACAAAGGCAGTATTTACTTCCCTCTAGTTTTGTCTTGGGAAGAAAAAAACAAAACAAAAAACTGTCCCTGGCATCAGCACAGGTGATGGCAGATTAAGTGTATTATCTGATGTTCATAATAATAATGGCCTATTTGGGCTGGATCCTTAGTGCGTATAACTGTTGCTCTTGTTTCAGAGTAGAAATACTAAGATAGAAGACCCAGAAAAATGTATGGCTGGGGAAAATAAAGAACCTTGGTGAAGAACTCTTTGAAGGTCTTCTTTTTATATGAGTTCCTTGTTGTGCCAAACCTGTTTTACAATTATGTAATTGCGTCCTCAAAACAACCTGTGAAACAAGTACTATTATCACTTCCACTTTATGGGTGAGGCACTGAAACCCATATGTTTGAGTAAGTGTCTTTGGACAAAATAACTAGATAGTAGTAATGCTGGTGTTTGCACCCACATTTCTCTGAATTAAAGTCCTTGTGTCTTCCTCTAATGCACATTACAAACAACAGTAATCTCCCAGATAGGTAGAAAGATATGACATCATAACTCTTATATTTTCATTTTGATGTGTCTGATTTTGTAACTTCTTTTGGCTTCTGTATATGTTTGGCACATTTACCATTAATCGTCCTTGAACTTTACCCAAACCCTGTGTAACTTGGCTCCTGTCCCAGGAGCCAGGCTCACCCAGGAGATGTGCTGATTAGGCCTCCGTTGGGAGAATCCCATCTCTCCTTTGGGGAAGCTACCACCTCTATGCCGATGACAGCACTTGCTTAGAAGATTTTAAATTGACTGGGCCAGTTGGAACCTCCAGAACAATCCTATACTCATATTTTTCTAAAGTCACTATGAAATTAATATTAGACACAGTGTTCTTTCCTGTTTGAAAAGTTTTAGCAATATTACTCTTCCCCAAAATATTGAAGATAACATGTCATTAATTTGAATTCCACACAACTTATTTGATTATTCTAAAATAGCATGTCTTTAAAAATCTTTTAAATTCTTTTAAAGAAAAAAAAGATTAATTTTTCATAAACTTATTCAACTATGAAACTCAAACACAATTATCAGTTGATTTTTTTGTGAAACAACAAAACCAATAAAATTCAAATGCATTACTACTGCCCCATCTAAAATAAATGATATTGTTTTGCTGAAACTAAACTATCACTCACAAGAAATGTTGTGCCGACTGATGCTGGGCATTTTATTTGAGTTGGACATGTCCATATAGACTGAAGACAAGTAATTATTCAATTTCCCCTTCACTTGTTCTATTTACAATATTTTGAAAGTCTGTTTGTACAGTGTACCACATTGTCATTTGGCCTATATTTGTGTAAGTGCATCCTTTACTGTATTAATTTCAGCTCTGTTAGCCCACAACAAATGAAGAGATAAACTAATTCTCTATGGTGTCAAAATTATTCTAAATACAATCTCAAACAAAAAGCCTGAAATAATGAAGCGTTGCTCTATTATAATTTGTTCATATAAACTAATCGATACCTGTATCATTTTTATTGGATTATTTTCCCCATGAAAAAAATTTTAATTCATGTTAAGTACTCTCCGACCCTGGTAAATTCATCAATAAATACACAAGAATCTGGGACCCCCATTTAAGAAACACATTTCTAAAACGCATCAAAAAATTAAACAAGAATACAGTACATGGTGAATTGGGGGTAGTTAAGTTAGTAAATACAGTAAAAAGCATGGATTATTTATAAATTTGTATAAATAACATGCACAAAAATCTTTCATGTTAATTTTTCCACCTTTTCAAAAAATAATGTGAAGCATCCAGTATGGGTCAAGATCAGTGAGAGGCGCTTCAAGAATTGCAACCAGGATGAGGAGAGAGTCCATGACTTGGGAAGCTTTACCCAGCAGGGGAGACAGGCACGTGTACCAGGATGGCTCCACGTAAGATGTGGGAAGAGCCATGGGCCATACTAAATTTTGTGTAAGTGCCAACAGGGAAATGCCAGAATGATCCAGAGGACACCTGTCTCCTGTACATGTGCCAACTTCCGTAGCACTTGCTCCAACTCTCCATTAAACCCAGTTTTCCATAAGACACTGTAATACTAGAAGTGGGAAAAATCACTCTATTGATTTTTACATGTCTGAATTTCATTGAAAATTAATATGTGCAAGGGACGCAAATGACGTATTCCAAGATATATAGGTAGGTAGATAGAGGGGGGAGTCGGGAGGAGGAAGAAAGCAAGAGGGAAGTAGGGCCGGAGGGATGGCAGAAGAGGCTGACTCAAAAATCTAACCAGGAATAACAGTTGTGTACGTTAGCTAGCCAAGCAGGTCTGAGTGAATATGTTTCCTTTAGAAGCTTTTGAAATTAAGATAAATTCTGTCCAAGTAGGTTGCTCATCTGGAAAGCTTGGTACTTACGCACTAACCCTCCATCACTCTGGATGGGGTGAGGAAGGCTTTCCAGAGGAGGCTTAATCTAAATACACCAGGTAAAAAAGAGGCAGATCTCCCCCAACTTGCTTGGGAATGAGCAAATTCCAATCAATTTTATCCATAATAAAATTTCAATGAAATATTTATTCTAAAATCTTAACAAAAATTATGAGAACAAAACCCACCCCCACCTCCACCCGTTATCCAGTATGACTTGTTTCTATTTGGGCTATAAGTGGGCTTATTTTCCTAGTATGGTAGATGTTTTTACATAAAGATAATGAAAGGTTAAATTCTGTAGAATTTATTTCTAACCTAGAATACATTTTAATTTCAAAAGGCTTCTTTCAGTTTTAGTTGGTACGTGGAACGTCGTGTCTTGAGTGTTTTTATGACTAGGGTGTATACAACTAGCACTGATATGCTCCAGTGGGTGCCGCTGCAGCCCCAAACTAGTTACCTGGCATCTCACAGACTGATCATTTTAATGATGAATCCCCTTCCCACTGTTAATGAAACTATTGTACTGACTGGGTGACTGTATATCATATGGCCTTAAGATCTTTAAAACATCTGCTATCTAGAAAAGCAGTAGCTCTTTAGATAGAGACTATCTGATATATTATTTCCATGTATTTCATTCAAACTTTATCTTCTCAGGTTTTTCTGAGAAGTCTTCTTTACAATGATGCTGGGATAATGCTATTTAATCACAAATTCACATTTTGAGGCATCTTCTTTAGGTTTTAAAACACACTATTTCTGCAAATTAGCATAGAAATATATTTTAATGACACTTCCCTAGAACACTGTAACAAAACTATGAAACATATTTTAAGTTAAATCCAAAATGAATCTGCTCTCCTTTGAGTTTTTTTACTAGGTCCAAAAAAATTTAAATTGTTTCTGTTCATGTACATAGCCTTATAAAAATGAACTGCCATACAAATTAATTATTTTTCTTTTATTCTGTGTTTATTTTGCTTAGAATGTGATGCCTTTTGTTTTCTTTTTGCTTTTTTCAATTATAATATATGTATTTGTGTTTTGTCTGCAATGTAATAAATTCTATTGTACTATTTTGGGGGGAAGACAGAGGAAATGAAATTCTAATTGACTATATTGTTTGATTACTTTACCTCTTTGCTACCTGTTTTGGACCTCTCCTAATTTTATTTTCTTTTGTTACTATTTATTACAGAGGAGGTGTCTGCAAGGATAGTTCAAGTAGTCACGGCTGAGGCTGTAGCGGTCCTGAAAGGTGAACAAGAGAAAGAAGCTCAACATAAAGGTCAGCCTGCAGCTCTGCCTTTAGGTAAATGAGAAAGAACCTCAGATCAGGGGCTGTGTCGGCTGCACCCTGATCACTGGATCAAGTCTTCATGTTCAAAGATAAGCCATATCTCGTAGTTCATCCTTATATAGAACATTCATCAGACACCTCTCTTGGAATATGCACTGGGACCTATTTTCACATTTCTCAACCAGGGTCATTGTGGTGTTTGGGTAGTCTTTAGGGTGATAATCTTATAGTTAGACTTTGCCCTTAAATTGCCCTTAATTTTTCATTTCTTGATGACATGAGATAGTTATTATAAAAGTAAAGCCAAGACGTTTTGATATCAATGCCCCCAATGATAAGGAAAAGGTACTAATGCTTTCATGAGAGATGACTGTTTCTCTTTGTGGGTTTTGGTGAATAATTGTCTATACTGCAGTCTTGTTCGGGTCTCTCTGAACCAGCTACAGAAAACCTATAGCCAGAGCTTTATTAGAATCATCAGTGACTTTGTATTTCATATGAGGTACTGGTCTTCACTTGGTGCATTTAAGGGCACTGAGATGGCATTGCCTGTCCCTTGGTCATGAGTCAAATGCCCTCCATTGCCAAACAGGTAGTGTAATGGTGCTTGCTAAAGAAAGCCATTCTCAGCCAAGAGCTCTCTGACCTGCTGATGATAGGTAGGTAGGTAGACAGATAGATGATAGATTGATGACAGATAGATGTAGTAGATGTATATACATACAGAGATACAAGAAAGGAAACTCTTAAGTTCAACATATATATTTACTGCATAGGTACATAAAAGTAATCTATAGAAAGGTATGGCTTTTAAAGCCTAAAAATAGTCCATATCCCTTTTTCTCTCTTATAGTCGAATGTATCCTTAATATTTGATTTTCTGATCAGGACCTCCTAACTGTCTATTAAAATTAAGCAATAAAAAAACTCTGCTCTCCCAGAATAATTAAAAATATTCACATTGTTTTCAATAAAGCGTTTTTAGATTATCAAGGATTATTTTTCTCTTAAAACAAAGAGGGAAAAATTAAAGCATTAACCTTGTGCCTGATGTTCACTTCTATTCTTTGAAATAAAAGAAAACCCCACTGTTTTTTTTATTTATTATTATTTGAAATAAGCCATGTAGAAGTCCATAGAGTCAGGGAAGTAAAGTCTCCTGTTATCCCAAAGCTGTCTCTACTAACTGCCTTATGAAATAAAAATTTGCATCATCTTTAAAATAGATTTTATCACTGGCCTTGATTGATATATATTTCCTGTTGAAATTCCTTACCTTCATATGTGCAGTCAGAAAGGATCTTGAAGAGGAAAACGTACCATTAACTGTGAATGAATTCCATCTATTAGAACGTTTCTCTTTGGTCCTTCTTCATATATCATGCCAAGGTCAGAAGATGACTCAGCTTCCGTGCGTACATGGTTTCTGTCTGAGGATTGCCTCAGGCTATGACTTCTTCGTTTTTCTGAGAGTACATACAGACGATGGGTTTTGACATTAGACTCAGGGGTCAAAATATTGTTTAAAAAATATATTACCTAAAATAACTGTGAATGATCAAAGTAACATTTGTTTCCAGATCAAGACATTGAACAACAGAAAGTTCTAATATTTTTTTCAGCCTATCAAGCCAAATCGAAACTAAAATGCCTGCCTGTGTGTATTTGAGTACAGAAGATTGGGACCAGAATAAAATCTTTTATTAATTGAACAAGCAGACACAAATTAATGGCATTAATGACAGAATTTTAGCTGGCATCTCTAATCCATTTTTATGGCAAAGAAAAAGTGATTTTTAAAAAAAATATTAAATGCTCTTTTTTCTTTTTAGGTTTTCAAAAATATGTGAATCAGGTAATAAAGCTAAAAATGAGTCAAGCGCAACTTACTATTGAATCTTTCCCTGAATGTCATAAAAAGGTCTTTTTACAGACGGCAAAACTGCCTACACACCTACTAGCCTAATAGGAATACTTGTCGTAGCTCATGTTTCCTTTGTTTGATCTTTAGCACCTGAAGAGACAGCTAATCTGCCTCCTTCTCCACCCCCATCACCAGCCTCAGAACAGACTGTCACAGTGGAAGAAGGTAAGGCCTATTGGACTATTTGAGGTTTGCCTTCTGGTAAAGCATAAATAAACATCGACCCATAAACACTGGACTTCAGTATGGGTTAGTATGTGACTCAGCTCTGGAGCTGTCTCTTTCAAATAGTCAAGAAAGAACACAGACTTTATAAATGTCTATAAAATCAGAAGTAGAAGAATATGGTAAACAAAAGGAAAAATCTGCTTGATAAAGGAAAAGATAACTGTGTTTAAATTGCTAGAATAACTACAGAGAACCAGTTTACTTCATGTAGAATGTTTTGACAGAGAAGATACAATTCTATTTTGTAAGTGACTAAACAGAAATCAATTATTGAAGAAATCAACACTTCGGAAGTGTTGTCAGGAATTGTCTTTATTTTGTTGAACATGGTATTGCCAAGGCCTTCCCGAGGACCTGGTCTGTTGCAAGCTCTCAGGAAGTATTAATGAATAAATGAAGAAGTTAATGAATGCATCTGATATTGAGAGCAATGAACTGGAAGCTGAGCGCGTGGCTTTCCTACTGAGACCTGTTATTGTACATGAATCTATTTATGCATTTACTCAATATGCAAAGCCAGGTCAGCTTTTTAGTTCTCCTGGATAAAACAGAGGGATCCCTTTGAAGAATTTTCATTCAGAATCTGAGATGAATGGTGCTATTTAAAAGCAAACTATGATTGATTTTCTGACTTAGATCAGTTAACTTTTGTGTGTTGTTTGAGTTACAGGAGAAGGCAGAGGAGAGCTACAGCTCATTTGTTATTTTAATATTTATTTTTCAAATACCGAAACCAGAATTTTAATACTAGTTCATTTTATTCATTTATTTCCTCATTTATTTTCCCCGTCTGCTTTCCCTTTTAGAGATCATTTTATTGTGTTAAAAATTGAATAATATCACGAAACTCACTGGTTTTTTAATTTATAATTACATTCATTTAAAATATTCTTTGATTTTCTAGATACACATTTTCTTAAATTACTAACCTATAAACAATCAATCAATATAAATTATTTTTGTCACAGATTTATAAACCAAAATTTTTTAGTGTGTTGTTTTGTTTTCTTTTCATAAATTGAGGCCTTTTTTTTTTCAAATTTACTGCCTGAAATAATATTAAACAAACTAAGTTATTCTGCTAAGCACAAGAAATTTTGGGGACTGTGATCAGTGCATATAATCAGTGTCATAACAGCCACTGATTATTAGTTAATTCCCTGAAAAATGTGATTTAATCTTTTAACTCATAGATTTGAACAATTCTTTTAGCCTTATGTCCATCCATTCATTCGGCACATATTTATGGAGCACCGACGATGTCCACAGTACTCTTCAAATTCTGGGTGTACATTAGTAAACAAAACACTATGATCCCTATTTGTAAGGAGCACACCGACTAATGGAGAACAGAGATCCAGTAAATAAACTTACACGTAATTTCTATTAGGATTAGCACTAGAAAGGAAAAGAATAGGGAGCTTTCAGCCAGAACAAAGGAAATCTTATTTTCTTAGGTGGTGAGGGCACAGTTAAGAAGCTGAGCCTAGAAGCATGAGGTGTTGCCTAAGCAAAGACGGAGGAAAGGAACATTTGGGGCAGAGGGACAGGATGTGCAGAGGCACCAAGATGGGCAAGAGCGTGCAGTGCTCTAGGAACAGAAGGAGTCTCGTGGCTAATGGTTGTGAGAAAAGGGTAGAGCAGTGAAGAATTTGAGAAGAATTCAGGGGCCTGGATTTCACTCCAAATACAGTGGAAAGGCTCCCATGATAGTTATACTTCCCTCAGGTAACTGAAGATGTTTCTCAGCCCCTACTTAAAGCCTTTCAAGTGCCAGAGAATCCTCTTAACCAATAGAGGGGCGTGATGTTGGCTCCAAAGTCAACCAGAGGTCAAGTAATTAATTTACTCTTCTTACTCTTATATGGGAGGTGGAGCAGAAAGGGCACTAGAGTCCTTCATCCATCTGGGAACTTGCCCAGTCTGCTTTTTGGAGGGTGATGTAATGGATGTAATAAAAAGACAAATACAATACAGAATCACTTTTACATTTTGGTAACTTAGGTGTCACTTTCCAGAGTAACCTTTCCTTATATTTTGAGATTGCTTTCTCAAGGCTGCTTCAGTATATTTGAAGAAAATGTCAACTTAGTACTTCCTGTTGAAAGCAATTCGAAAATATTTCATTCTTAACATTTTTCAAACCAAGCTTGTATTTTTATTGATTTTTTTCAAAAAAAGTATTAAACTATATAGCAAGACCTAATGATTTCCTTTTAAAAGGATAACCATTTTTTGAGTCATATAAAAAATTATGTATTTTACAAAGTCTACATCCTTTATTTAAAAGATCAAGTAATAGCCTTACCTTAAATGTGTGAAAAATATGAGGTCTAGACAATAAAACCAGCCCCTCTCTTTTATTTTAAGCACTTTTAAAGTATGTATGAAAATTTTTAAGCTATTTTATCAGAAAATAGTGCTAAGTCACAAGATAGGATTCAGCTTTTCAGTTTTTCAAAACAAGGGGTTTGTAAAGACCCAGTCAAAATTCCATTAATGTATTGCTCATAGCAGGTCTCTTGAAAAGGGAACAGGTGGGTTTTTTTCATCCAGAGATTTTTTTTTTTTTGTTACCCTCCTTGATCCACCCTCAAACCAACTGTAATCTAAAGGCACAGTGACTGCCACAGGCTAGTTCTTTTATAAAAAAAAAAAAAGAGCTCTTGGATTAAATTGAGTGGTTCAGTGGTTTTGAGGATATGCTTACTTTTTGTTAATTATCAAACATTTTAAAAGCTGTTTTTTCCCAGAGTGGATCCATGAAAGCTTCCACTAAAAATAATTTAAGGTGTTAATTACTATCATTTATGAATATTCTTCCATTGTAATCTATGTAATATTAATAATTCCCTGAATATGTGCTTATACTGAGAAACATTTAAAGGGATTTTGATGACAAAATTAAACAAGTAGCACACTTTGAAAGGAAACCCAGGTACATTAAACTAATATTGTACTAGTTATGATGTTTTCAAATGAATCTCCTTTTTCTTTTTGGCCTAACCATAATAGTTGTCATTTGGACTAAACTGTTAGAATTTGGAAGCCCATGCAAGAACATAGGAATTATCAGAAAAAAGACCCAGGAATCTTTCTGCCCTCTTAGGTTTGTTCCAGAATTCTAGGGTGGTGTTTTCCCGTGTCAATGATGTGGAAACATTATGATTATTAACCTGAAAGCAGTTTTCCCTCCATATCATTCTGGGGCAGCAAACCCATTTGGGAATCTGAGGAGTCCTCAATCAAAAGCCTGCAGAATGGGAAGGGTTTAGAGAAGTTGGAGAACAATGTAAGTGGAGCCAGCCTCCTTCAGCCATTGGCGATGGGGCAGAAGATGTGACACCAGGACAGACAAAAATCACTGTCACAGATACCTCATGAGAGTCAGTCTCTCATAAAAGTGACTACTCATTTGTTCCAAAGGGAGCTGACATACCAAGTCTGGGTTTTGCATGGCAAACCTCACTTTAACCCAACATAAATTTTCAAATGCTTTAAAAGTTTGTGTGAAAGCAAATTAGGAAAAATGTATTCCTCCACTGAAACCAGGTAAGCTTCATTTTTGAAGTTTATCATTATGAAAAAGTGCTATGCAAAACCCCAAGTTTCATAAGGCTAAAGGCTAGCCTGTTCTTTCACATATCACATTATTAAATGAAATATTTTGTGGCATAAGAAGTATCCCCAAAAGCATGTGAACTTATAAAAGGAGGCATTTAATCCTGACCTTAAACATCAAAATTAACTGTGATGAAGTGAATTTACTTTTTCATAAGTCTCTCAAGCCTAGCTTTGATGTGTCAAATGAAAAGAAAGCAGGGACGCGTGACCTGTTGCTTGAGTATGTTGAAAGATGCTAACATGTGTGAGGTCCAGCCCTGTGCTTAGCAGTTTCTCAGATACCATGTCATTTTATCCTCCCAGCAACCCACAGAGATCGATCATATTCACTTCCACTTCTTGTCCAGGAAGTCATGGCTAGTTTAGGGCTTATCCAGACTTCACACCCAAATCTAAGTCCCTGCCGCCACAGCGCCCCCTGCATCCCTGTAGCCGCCTCTTTCTGATCTAGGTTCTTAGTGTGGGACTGTGAAAATGAAGCAATCTTCTAATGAGAGTTTTGTTTTGTTACAAGCTACTGGACTAATTTCCTTCTTTTCAAATCACTCCCAAATAAATTATTCATTTATTTACAATTATCCTGTATCCCACCTCCATCAGCTATGAACCAAGAGCACCTGACATACATAATTCCATAGCAAATGGGGATCTACTGTCTTTTGTCATTATCATTGGGACCAAGTGCCCCGACTGTTTGGACGTAGCTGGTCATGGTCCTCTAAGCATCACTTCCCCAGCACATCCCTGGGACTTGTAAAGTAGATGGACTTCAGGCTCTCTGGTCCTAAACAGAGGCTTAGAGAGTACATACAGTTCACGGGACCAAGAAAGCACTGGGCTTCGCCAGACATTCTTTCTGAAGCTGCCTGGCTCAGGTCCAAACAAACTCTACAGAGAAACTACTTTCCCATTGCAGCTGTTAATGTTGTTGCTCTTTGTTGCTCTTGTTCTCTGATTAGAGTCAAAGTTTTCAGAATAGAGAATGCTGTTTCTTTGAAATGTTGGAGACCTGAAGCAAGGCTCTGGGTTGTTTGCACGTTTTGACACTTTCCAAAAGAGCAGCAGCAACAAGAAAGAGGTAGTCAAAATCTTCAAAAGGTTAAAACATCCGAGGAGTAGGGCCTTTCAACTTCCAGCTCTCAGCTTTAAATATTTTAGTTTTGTGCAATGGTCCGCTCTACTTCCCAGAAAATAAATGTGGAAAATCAGAAAGGTGAATATGCCATTTTCATGTGTTGATTGTCCTGACAATCTGTTGAACAGATTTGAAGTTTTAGAGGTAACGTGCATACATGGGAAGTCTGTAGCCTCGGAGAGTCACTGGAGGAAATATGAATGGCTGGGACACGTGACAAGCCCAGGACTTATGATTCAGCCAGTGTTGTAGGCCAGATTTCAGCCATTTATCTGCTCAGCTGAGAAATCGTGCCGAGTTGAACTAAGAATATCAAATATAATTTTAGGCTTCTGGCATCTCATGATATTATAAGCATCGTGGCTGAGAAAGTTCGGAACACCCATCCAGAAACAACTTCCATGGAACGATCAGTAAATAATATGCTCAAAAGATTAAAAGGATTCTTCCTCCCAAGTGTATTTTAGTATTCTTATGATTTCAGACTTATTTCTAGTTGTCAGCACTTGGTTGCTGAAAATAAGTTACTGCCTTAAAATACAGTGCATTTTCAAATTACTGTGATAATTCTGTCTGCTTAAAGTTTGATAGGAATAAAAACGATACAGACATTCTTATTGGGAGGTATGAAATTTTAAAAGTATTCTCTATATAAGTGAATAAGTAGTGACAAGCAGATTTGTTATTCTGACACAAGGGCCTGAGATGTAGTGCCTGTACCATATCAGAAGCCAAATATTGTCCATTGTTGTCACCCTTGAAACTCATTAAAATATACAAGAATCCAAATGGGAAGCAGACTGATCGACCCTTGTGGATCTAAGGAAATATATTTAAATAATGCTGGTTTCTAAGCCAAGACACAGGAAGGGACAGAAATGAGAACAGTTCCTTTAGCATTTCAATGAGAAATATGTAATGAGGGGATTGAAATACAAAAACAGCCAAGAGGCAGTAAATGAAACAGTCAAGTCTTGATGAATCCTAAGTCAACTAGGCAGAAATCATCAGTTATGTGGGCTTTGAGAAGGGAAGCAAAACAGAAGAAAGCAATTTTATATTACTAGGAACTTTCTTAAAACTGTAGACTTTCAGTTTTATGCAAATAAGAACCAGTGTTCAAAAGGATGTCCCAAGAAAGAGCTGTTCTGATGGTGCTCTTTTAGCAAGGTAGGAAAGAAAAACAATGCATTGTAGATATTTTTAAGATTGAAATTAAACATTACTTTCTGGTTAAAGTCATTAACTTAAAATGAAATTAACCATAATGCTGACTATATGAGCATCCTAGGTTATTAAGGCTCTGCTTCCAACCAACTGTTTTCCCCCATAATCATTTAGACACCAGACCTTAACAGCTTTCTTGTTTTCTTAGCTTATAAATATATTGATACAAGCATGAGAATAATCTACTTGAATTTCCTCTAAATAATGCATTTGTTTTGTAATGCTTTGTTTCTATGCCAGTGTTCCCGTGGCTATTGACTTGGAGGGGAAATGGGTAGTTTGATTAATTTAGACCAATGGCAAGATGACTTAAGGGATAGTTTAAAGTCCGTGGCTTCCGAAGCATGAAACACTCACTGTCTGCCACCTTTCATCAGCTTGGTGTTGCTAACGCCGCATCCTGCTGTGCTGCTTCTGTGGCCCTTCGTGTCCTTGTGCAGGTGTTGTCTCGTCTGTCTGACCTTGTGTCTGTCTTGTCCAGTTCTCCCTGCAGTGTCTTCCTGTGTGTCTGTTTGTAGATGAAGGGGCTGAGGATCAAGTGGGCCCTCTACACAGGTTCCCCAGCCACGAAACGGCCACCAGCGGGGAGAGGCGTAGACTCCTAGCCCCCTCCATCTCGGTGTCTGTGCCTGATGATGACCCTTCCAATTCCGATGAGGAGTACTATGAGCATCCTTTGTTCAGCTCCCAATGGACCACCTCTAGTGTGCTCCCCAGTGTCCCAGCGCAGAGTGCAGAGGCCCACTTAGGCCAGGAGAAAGGTGAACCAAGCATGGTCCCCTTTTGCTCCTCCCCCCCAGCCTGCAGCTTGGACCACTTGCATCTCACTAAGTGTACCTTCATGTGTGGGGTGAGAGGGACAGCAGCCTGTTTTTTCCATATGAAAATGAAGTCCCTATATAGCTTATATCCATCTAACTGCCCCAGCAGTTTATATAAAAGAAGCCTTAGTTGAAACATGGGAGAACTTCCTTTTTCTGTCTAGTTACTTCTGAAAAGGAAGCAAAAGGCATGGAGGGGAGGGGAAGGAAGCAAAAAAGAATTAAAGTATGATTCCTTTCTGCTCCCTGCAAATGAAGCACTTGGAGACGAATATATTCTCTTACCCAAATCAAAGAAGATGACCCTGAATGTAACTTCTTCTTCCCTGGATATATATTACTAGGGCCAGACTTAAGGAGAATTAGCCTTCTTTTTAGTGCTATGTTAATATGCTAGGTCTTTAAGAGAGAAAGATTGAAGAATCTGTTTAGGGCAGAATAAATGTACTTCTCCAAATCATTTAATTATCTACAGAAACTCCCCAGGCCCCTCCAGGTGACTGAATCTGGGCCCACTTTAGTAGAACTGGGCTAACGTGAAAGAAATGATCCAAAGCCTTTGCCATTCCAGCCTTAGGAAAAAGGGAAACCCTAGGGTGTAATTGTCTACCGTGAGGATCAAATAAGTGAGCAGTGGGCTGCTATTTATCTCATTCTAACTAGGTAGTTTTGAAAAGAAAAGAAAATTAGAGCTAAACAATCTGTTGCTTAGGTGAAGAGATTATTTTCAATAGGCAAAAGTAACTTGCTTAAGTGAAGAGTTTATTTTATATGGGACAATACTCAATGTAAGGTCACATCGTTCCAAGGCAATGGGGAGTAAGCTTACCCACTATCTTCATGATAGTTAACTTCTTCCCAGGTCTTTTGGAAAACAGAGAACACCAATGACCCAGATACTCTGATTGGGAAATATACCCTAGACTGAGTGCAACCAAGTTCTTCTAATAGTGTGAACTTGAAACAATTAAGAAAAAAAACGTGGATTTTTGAATAAGGATCAGGTATAGTGGAAATAAACATGATTTATACAAAATGAGAAAATGGAAGGCTAAAAAGTGACAGATTTGGGAAACACGTAAATTCACTTGATTAGACTTCATCCGATAAGGTGACATTAATAAAGCAGCTATATTAAAAGCCTCTTAGCTGTAATCAAAATCTCTAACGCTATGGCATTATAAAAATTGCCTTATAAATTAGAATCAGCATTTTAAAAATGTTACTTACATAACTAAATTACAAAAATGAAAGCGTCTGAGTGCTAATGTGAGGAAATAGATGAAGTAGAGTAGTTCTCTTCCACCTCCCTATCCCCAAGCGTTTTAATATTTCTCAAAAAAAAAGAAAATTCCTTTTTATTTGTAGTCTTTCTCACAGGGCCATTTAAACAGTGTATAATTGTTTCATAGGGATTTTATAAGAAGCTTCCCTTTGCAGGAATATAAAACCGCTTATATATATTCCCTCTAGTTTCTTAAGTGATAAAGCTGGATTTATTTTACTGGCATTTGAAGTGTAAATGAGAAACAAATGAACAAGATAATTCGTGGCCTTTATAAGTTTCTTTTTTACATTTTAATTGTTAACATTTTTGCATGTGATATACATCTTTTGGGGGGATATTTTGGCAGTTTAGTTACCACTCAGTTATCTTTCTTTGGTAGTTTTGTTTTGGATTGCAGAAATAAGATTTAATAGACAATATGCACATTTTCTTTCTTAGTCAGTGTCAAGGAGAACCCTAGATGAACTACCTTACCAATATTTCAGGGGTTTTAGTAATATAACAATTGTGTTCCAAAGGTAGACTTTTCTAAATAGGTTGAAATTTTACCTGAACCTTGCTTTACAAAATATTTTATTTACTCCTTGAAAGCTTTGAAAGTTTTTATATTCTTTAATGTCCTATAATTCAGTGAAAGTAAAGTAAATTGAGTTAGGCAGCCTTTCACCTTAGAAATGCTAAATAAATTCTATTTTCAATATTTTTGATGGACTTCATGATAAAACAATAAAGGTAATTGATGGGATTTTATTTTGAGGCAAAGCTTTTTTTACTCCCCGAGTTCTTTAGTGAAGTTTGCATGTTTTAAATAAAGTAATCAGAAATTCATATGTAGGGACTTCTTGCATTGGAGAAAACAGCACATGTCTAACAAATTCAGGGGTTTTTTTCAGTCCATCAATGCATCTATCTTTTCACAGCCATCTGTTACCCGGCAGCACCATCTCTTGCTTCCAGCCAGCTTTCCACATGTGTGCCGCTTACTGCCATTCCCACTAAGTGGTAATAGAGCAATACAACCCTTTCAGCTCTCAAGTTTTGAAACAACCTTTTAATGAGATTTTTAAAAGGCATCATTATTAGCAGATTATACATAATTTTCCAAGCAATCACTAATGTAACTTGCATTAGGATATGCATTTGCTCATCCAAATGGTGAAAGAGGTTCTCGTGAGGTCAATTATCATGGAGCTGAAAGTGTTCCTTGAATAATATTTCTGTTGTTTTGTGCATTGTTCTGTGGTCATGATGTCAACGTCTTTTTCATCCCTAAGAAGAAGAAACGCTAGAGGGTCCAATGGCTGAGGAAGAGAAACCTGTCACTCTTCCTGGGAAAGAGTGTGGGGCTGCCAAGGCCTCAGACCTACCTAAGGGCCTCAGTGAGGGCCAAGCGGAGTCTAGTGCGATGGCCCAAGTAGTTCCCGAAGAGAGTGCCCCAGCAGGGGCCCTGCAGGAGAAAAGTGTAAAAGAGGTCACCGAGGAGGTGTCTGCAGAAGTAAAATCCCCTTCCTCTGCCAGGGAAGGTGTGTCTTTCTTAGGATTTGCATGTGTTTTGTTGCAAATGATCTCCTCTCCAGCAGCTTACCAACCTGATTGATGCCTTTCCAATGCTCTTCCATCGCTGAGTCTTGTCATGAACCTAAGACCACTGTTTTAGGCTCAATGAACAGAGTGTGGCTTGCGCAGGTGCTGTGTGGCAGCTTGGTTTTCCAGTGCTGCAGCTGAGTCTTCATTTTCCTTTGCCATGATACAATACGCTTTGCAGCCAGGCTGATGATGCTATGTGAGCTCCCCCCACCCATCTCAAATGTTTGCCAGTCACATTGCTAATACATGTGTATTTTTATTTTTATTTTTATTTGGGGGACAGCGATTCATATGCTTTTATTTCAAACCGTAGAGTTGGATTTGGGCACAAAGAGGCTTAAATGGTAGAACCCTTTTTGTTTGCAACCGCAATATGCTATATTTTTTTATGCTTCAATGAATACTGGTTCCGTTTCCTTAAAAGCCCTTGCTGATGCTTCTCATATCATTTCCTCTCCATGGCAGCCAACCAACCCGTTTGATCATCCCCATATCTCTTGAGTTTTTATTCATCTGATCTTTATTAGAAGTTCATGAAGTATTTCTTTTCTATTGTTACAACAGGACACACACGTATATAAGGTAATGATGACCCATGCACTTGCTCTCGACAGATGATTAAACTTTATTTTCCCCAAATCTTTTCTAGATAATTGCATTTAGCTTTAATGACCACAATAAAATACCTTTGACCTTAAAATACAAGTGAGACTTGGAGGCCTTTTTGATTGCTGAACAAATAAAAATAAAAAAGAGTCATTTAATTTCTGTGAAGCCTCCCTAAAGCCAATACTGGTGAATGCTTCACCATGTGGTTGTGTTCTAGGGAATGAAATCATGACCAAGGAGAGAAAGATATTTTAATAGTTGATTCTTTAAAATTTTGTTACTCAGATGAACTTCCCAGTATTAACAGTATAATTCAGATTGTCTTACATCTGTCATACAGACTAAGTAATGATTACAAATTAAGAATTTTGAATATGTGGTAGAAATTGGCTTATCAATTCTTAGGCCTTAACATCTAAAGTCAGTAGCAAATATTTATTTATATTTCTGAAATGTAATCTCAGCGACTTCTGAAAAATTGTCAGTAACGTTTCAGTGCCCCGCATAGCAGTCCTGGTGTTTGTCAATCAAACTAATTGAAACTATTAATGCTTATCATAAATTAATGGACCTTCTGCCCGTGACCTACCAATTCACTTTTAAATGAGAAAATAGATGAGCAAGTTTAGTAGAAATCAATCCTTTTTCATTTTTAGTTTATATATTTTCTTTGTACCCTAATAGCAGCTACTTATTCAATATTCTTTAATTCATAATTTTTACCTGTAGAAGGCATATGGAATTCTTTTCCTACTACAGTACATATCACATACTGTTTAGGAGAGACCGAACAAACAAACAAAGGAAAAAATATTCAAAATATACTCTTATTACAATTTCTGTATGCATTAATAGCAAAATATGCTATTTTAGCAATAGTACAAATATATCTCAATCCTGACATTTCCATATTGGTTTTTAAATGGGTAGCATGCGTGCATGTTCCATAGTTTTCTTTTTGCCCTACCATTCATTTGTCATTTCAAAATATAATTTTAAGCTTACTGCCTGAAAGCACTTGCCTATTATTTGTTTAAAAATCAACCCAATTACTTCAGGTTTACTTACAGCCTCGAAGATGGAGTTCCATGATCAACAGGAATTGACTCCCTCTTTAGCTGAGCCATTAGACAAGAAGGAAAAGGAGTCAGAGAAACACATAAAGCCTGGTGAAGATCTTAAACATGCTGCCTTAGTTTCTCAGCCTGAGACAACTAAAACATCCCCTGATAAAAATGACATGCAAGACACAGAAGAAGGAACAACACCACTCACTCTGTTTGGGCACGATTTTGGTGCCGACCTAGAAGACAAGAAACAGAAGACAGAACCAAGCCTAGTGGTACCTGGTATTGGTCTCCCTGCAGAAACCCCAGCTCCAAAAGAGCAAAAGAACTGGTTCATCGAAATGCCAATGGAAGCAAAAAAGGATGAGTGGGGTTTAGTTGCTCCGATATCTCCTGGCCCCCTAACACCCATGAAGAAAAAAGACGTACTTGAAGATATCCCAAAATGGGAAGGGAAACAATTTGATTCTCCCATGCCAAGTCCCTTTCAGGGTGGAAGCTTCACTCTTCCTTTAGATGTCATGAAGAATGAAATAGTTGGAGAAAAATCACCCTTTGCCCCTGCCCTATTACAACTAAGTAACAAAAAATTTTTTGGAGAAACCAGTGGCCCAGTGACTGCCAAAGACATTTTTAAAGTTGAAGAGCCCCTTGAGGATAAACCTGACAAAATGGCAGAAGCACCAGACTCAGAGGCAATGATTTCACCTAAATTTGGCGACATTCCAATTGTGGAAGAATGTGTCCCAGAGAAGGTTTTAGGAGAAGAAAAAGGAGCAGTGAAGCAAGAGAGTGTGCAGAAAAAAGAGACGTCCGCCCTTAGTGGACAGGAATCTGCACTTA
Organism: Hipposideros armiger; assembly: GCF_001890085.2. NCBI lineage: Eukaryota > Metazoa > Chordata > Mammalia > Chiroptera > Hipposideridae > Hipposideros > Hipposideros armiger. The sequence goes on from NW_017731618.1 coordinate 523,043, forward strand.
CTGAAAAGGAACCTCAGCTAAAGCTTGAAGAAAAAACAACCATTTCTGACAAGGAAACCATGCCAAAAGAGAGCGAATCCCCCAAACTGATCGGTAAAGAAACAGGTGTAATTCAGCCCTCCACAGAGCACGCTTTCTCAAAAGAAGAACAGAAAGGTCAAGAGCCTACCATAAATGTATCAAAACAGGAGTCATTCCCTGGAAGCCTAGAGCAAGCAGTTACAAATACAGCCATGGCCTCTACGACACTGGAGAAAGTCAGGAAGGAACCAGCTACACTAAGTGAAAAGAGTGCGATCGAGGACCTTTTTGAAGAAAAAGTTGCTGACAAAGATAATAAGGTTGAAGGAGTTGAGGCTGCAACATCTGCTGCGCTTGACATGCCATTTTACGAAGATAAATCAGGAATGTCCAAGTACTTTGAAACATCTGCCTTGAAAGAAGTGACAAAAAGCATCCAGCCAGGCAGTGATTACTATGAACTGAGTGACACAAGAGAAAGTGCCCAAAATGCTGTATCTCCCATGTATAAAAATGGTGACAATGGACTTCAGGCAGGTGAAGAGTCCCAGCCCAATGTCCCAGCACAGGAAGCAGGGTATAGCACTCTTGCAAAGAGTTATCCACCTGATTTACCAGAAGAACCTAGTTCTCCTCAAGAAAGGATGTTCACTATTGATCCAAAAGTGTATGGGGAGAAAAGGGATCTCCACAGTAAGAATAAGGACGATTTGACACTGAGCAGGAGTTTAGGACTTGGTGGTAGGTCTGCAATAGAACAAAGAAGCATGTCAATCAATTTACCCATGTCTTGCCTGGATTCCATAGCCCTTGGATTTAATTTTGGTCGGGGGCATGATCTCTCTCCATTGGCTTCTGATATTCTAACCAACACCAGTGGAAGCATGGACGAAGGGGATGATTACCTTCCAGCCACTACCCCTGCACTGGAGAAAGCCCCTTGCTTCCCAATAGAAAGCAAAGAGGAAGAAGAGCAAGTAGAGGGAGAAAAAGCTACCGGAGAGCCAAGTACTCAAGTCGAAACCTCGTGTGAGTCGCCTTTCCTAGCCAAAGATTATTACAAAAACGGTACTGTCATGGCCCCTGACCTGCCTGAAATGCTAGATCTGGCAGGCACGAGATCCAGACTAGCTTCCGTGAGTGCAGACGAGGTGACCAGGAGGAAGTCAGTCCCATCAGAGACTGTGATTGAGGAGAGTAGTACTGGCTTGCCCCCTGTCGCTGATGAAAACCACATCATTGTTAAAACAGACAGTCAGCTTGAAGACCTGGGCTACTGTGTGTTCAATAAATATACAGTCCCACTCCCATCACCGGTTCAAGATAGTGAGAATTTATCCGGAGAGAGTGGTTCCTTTTATGAAGGCACTGATGATAAAGCGCGAAGAGATTTGGCCACAGACCTTTCATTGATTGAAGTTAAACTGGCAGCTGCCGGAAGAGTCAAAGATGAGTTCAGTGCTGAGAAAGAAGCATCCTCACATGTCGCTGGTGACAAACCAGCACCGAGTAGGGAGTTTGATCAGGAGAGGAAAGCTAATGAGAAGCTGGATACTGTACCAGAAAAGAGTGAAGAACATGCTGATTCAAAAGAATATTCCAAGGAAACAGAAGATAACGTTGAAACATTTGGATTAGGAGTAACCTACGAGCATGCTTTGGCCAAAGAACTGACAGCGTCAAAGGATGATGCATCAGCTGTCATGGCTGAGAAAGCAGAGAAAGGTCTTAGTTCAGTGCCAGAGGTAGCTGAGGTAGAACCACCCAAGAAAGCTCAACCAGAACTGGATTTCAGTGCCCAGAAAGCTACCCAAGGTCAATTAGATATTAAAGTCAGTGACTTTGGACAGATGGCCTCGGGGCTCAACATAGATTCTGGAAAGACAACAGAGCTTAAACTCGAGGCTACACAGGCTCTCACTCCCTTCTCTGCAGCACCTCAGGACGCAGGTGTGTTTATGGGCGTTGAGTCTGGCCACGCAAAAGAAAGCGCCAAAGTCAGTGACACTGCAGAAGTCAAGGAGAAGGTGGCCAAGCCTGACTTGGTGCACCAGGAAGCTGTAGACAAAGAAGAGTCCTACGAGTCCAGCGGTGAGCATGAAAGCCTGACCATGGAGTCCCTGAAGCCTGATGAGGGCAAGAAGGAAACATCCCCAGAATCTTCTCTAATTCAAGACGAGCTCACCGTCAAATTATCAGTGGAAATACCTTGTGCACCTGCCGCTTCAGAGGCCGATTTAGCCCCAGATGAGAGAGCAGATGTCCAGATGGAATTTATTCAGCTGCCAAAAGAAGAAAGCAAAGAGACCCCGGGTATATCTATCACACCCTCTGAGGTTACAGAGCCATTGCTTGCAGCCACTGGGGCTGAGCCCGCAGAAGCTCAGAGTGAGGAAGAAGAGATAGAAGCCCGAGGAGAATATGATAAACTGCTTTTTCGCTCAGACACCCTTCAGATTACTGACCTGGGAGTCTCAGGTGTCAGGGGGGAATCTGGGGAGACCTGCCCAGGTGAACACAAGGGAGTGATTGAGTCTGTTGTGACGATCGAGGATGATTTCATCACTGTCGTGCAAACCACAACTGATGAAGGGGAGTCGGGTTCCCACAGTGTGCGTTTTGCAGCCCTAGAGCAGCCTGAGGTGGAAAGGAGACCGTCCCCTCCTGGTGAAGAACAGCTCAAAATAGAAGAAGCAGCTGAAGCCCAGGCAGAACCCGAAGATGGCTCCCCAGAGGCTCCGGCTTCCCCTGAGAGAGAAGAGGTTGGGCTCTCAGAATACAAGACAGAAACCTATGATGATTACAAAGATGAGACCACCATTGATGACTCCATCATGGATGCTGACAGCCTCTGGGTGGACACTCAAGGTGTGCATTTTTTTTTTCATTTTCTGCTCCCCAATAAAATTCAGTAACCTAATGGAATTTTTTTTTCACTTTAAACATTTAAAAAATTCCTTTATCTCTTTATTTTGCATTTTGTTAAAAGATGAAGGATTTTGTACATTTGTTACTAATGTTTTTGTTGTTGTTCTTGTTGTCATGATTTGCTTTGATCCGCAGATGATGATAGGAGCATCATGACAGAACAGTTAGAAACTATTCCTAAAGAGGAGAAAGCTGAGAAGGAGGCTCGGAGACCATCTCTTGAGAAACATAGAAAAGAAAAGCCTTTTAAAACCGGGAGAGGCAGAATTTCCACTCCTGAAAGAAAAATAGCTAAAAAGGAACCTAGCACAGTCTCCAGAGATGAAGTGAGAAGGAAAAAAGGTTCATTTAACAATCACTTCTTTAAAAATGTCTTTGAAGTAATTCATTATTACTCTTCTGTAGAAGAAACTGCCTAACAGTGGTAACTATTTATGAAATTGTGTTCGGTTGTGCTCCAACTGTTCATTTTTTCCTGATGGTATGCTTTTTGTGTTTTATTCATAGCAGTTTATAAGAAGGCTGAACTTGCTAAAAAAACAGAAGTTCAGGCCCACTCTCCCTCCAGGAAATTCATTTTAAAACCTGCTATCAAATATACTAGACCAACTCATCTCTCCTGTGTTAAGCGGAAAACCACAGGTGACTGTTCAATTCTGCAATGTGGCTGGCAAACATGGACATGTTTTTTGTTGTTTTGGTTTTTTTTTTAAATCTCATTACTGTAGTAGCTTCTTCATTTGTTTTTCTTCCAAGAATCTCAGCAGTCATGAACAATTTCGCTATTAAGTGTCTTGTATCATTATTCTTTTTGTTTTTCCCCCCTCCCTGCAGAAGAGGTCATGACCATCTGTTTCTTTGTCATGCTCAGACGTAACAGTGATTGTATCTTGGCATTGTGCTCTAGTGTCACGGTCTGGGGATTCCTCTTTTCATTCTGTGTGTTAGACGATGGTAATGACTATAACCGTGGTATGCATTCTCATTGTTTTGTTTATTTATCTCCCTCATGCTTAAAGCCATACATATTTGTCTTATTTTCTGTATTGTTACTGCCAGATCTGTTACTGATGTTGATGAACTTTCTGAAAACCACCAAGAATGCACAGTGACTTTGAGATTGAAAATGAAAAGCACATCAGGGGTTAAATAGTGGTTGCAAAATTGCTTTGGAAAGCAAAAGTAGAAAAGAAAAAGGAAATTGTCTGGAAATCCCATAAGATTTTATTTCTCATGTCCAAAATCATGAAAGCTTTCAATCTATTGTACTACATCTCATACTTGACGTTTCATTTTTGGGATTGTCTTAAATGGGTTGGATCCAAACTGCTAAATTTTTCTATATAATTCAAAGTGTTCAAAATTCAAAGATAAAACTCTTTCCCCCTAAATTTCTTATAACTTAGATCTATTTCTATTTTACTACCTTTTTTTTTTTGTCTTCTTCAAATATACTTGTTTTTTGCTGTTGGAAAAAGTGATGAAATGAAGGAGTGAAACATGTTACAAGTCATATAAAAACCATACAAGTATCTATGATGCAAACTCTATTCCTAAGTTTCAGTGATAAGTATTTATTTAAATGTATAATTATACTAGGATAATCTTAATTTACAATATATTTTATTTTAGCGTTTATTAAGGGGCATTCTTGCAGTCTACAAAATAAGATATCAGATTGTTAAATCAGAGAGGAATATTTTCCTTCCCATTAATCACAAGAAGTGACTTTTTTATAAATATTCAGAAGGTTTTCAATGTTAAGAGCAGCATTAACCTTGATAAGAAAAGGAAAAACAAATTAACTGATTATTTTATGATAGCCACTAAATATCCCAAGTATTTTGTATTTGTGTTCTTCACTTAAGAATCATTTCATGTGCTTTCCTTCAAGAATTAGTCTTTAAGGCAGTACTTGAAAGTGGAAGCCTTATAATTATATACAAACCTTGATGTTAAAGGTTCTGAATGAGGAGTTCCCCTAAGTTATAGTTAAGAATTAACATGACATCTAAATCTGATATCTGACTTAGTTCATTTGTATTAAACTTGAAATTTTTCTTCTAGTTAGACACATGCCTGGGCAGGTAGAATCTCTTGGTTTGGGCATAAAAAAAAAAAAAATCCTATATCCTACCTGAAAGAATGAAAGAATATATCAGGATTGTAGAATTTCAGAGAAAATGTCAAATGGTTTGAAGTACCTACATGTCACTGGCATTCATTTCGCCTCACTGAGAGTAAATTGTCTTTTTCATTTATTCATTAAAGAAAATTTAAGATATTTGAACTAATTGGGATCTTCCCTTATTTCATTCAAATATTAAGATACTGAGGCAGAAAGCATATACAAACATCGGTATCATTGGCTTGAAGCAAATTACCCATGTCACAGAAATTTGAGATACATTATAGAAATAGTAAGGACACATCATGTGCACGGCTGCTGCTGCTTCTGCAACAACAAAAAATCAGTCCAGAATCTGTAAATAATCTTACTAACCACTCCTAAATAGCATATAGCATATCGTAGACAAGTCATTATTTGTGTGCCAGAGATGCAGATGGCATAAGGAACCTTTTTGAAACTCATTCAAAATGCCTATAAGGATGAGCATTTTTACCCCTGAGGTGTTCTCTCTTATGAAAGAAAATTAAGGAGGAAGTGAACAAACAAGCTCGGGTCTTTCATTTTCTAAGCACAACTTTTAAATACAGACAGTTTGCCAAAACGCAAAGGAAATCATGAGAGATACTTAAGTCAAGTCAGGTAAGTCATCAACAGAAGATATGCTAGAGATAACAGAGCCTAAAATTGAAGGCAGAAGTGTAAAACACAGCCAGAGAAACAGCAGTAACAGATGTGGTAATAATTTCGTACAGTAAGTGCATGTGTAGAACATGTCGTATATTGCTGAATTTAAAATTCCTCTCCTGTTTTCTTTCTTTGACAAGCTATTTTTCTTCCCTTCACTTCTCATGTGGTGTGTTTCACATCAAACAAATGTGTCACTCACGTTGTGAAAGGAAGGGTGCAGAGGGAAAGGGGTTGGCTGACTAAGACAGTTTGGAATATAAAATGCAAGACGATGTATAGGTGTGCCAATGGCTACAAAAAGGGGGTTTGAGAATCTCCATGAACTGGCTTTCGTATCATGTCAATCCTGGAAACCAGTCCTTTTCCTTCAGCCCCACAGCATTCAGAGTACTATTCTGTGACTTCCGTTCTAAAGGACCTATCCTCATGTAATAACAACTTAAAACTACATTGGTAACCCATAGAAAAGTATTTGGTGTGTGTACCTGTGCTTTGGTAAACACTGCGTTATTATATTAATTAGCACTGTAGTGGCAGCCACGTGCCATAATGTTGGTATTCAGGTTTCTTCAGTTACTGAATTTGAGTTTAAATCTGAGCAAAATTTTGCTTTGCATTAATCTGTTGACACAACTGAAAATCCAAAGGGTATTGAAAGATGCATGTATGTGGTTTTGAGCCACTAAGTTTGGGGTTGTTTGTTTGTGTCTTCTCTTTTCTATAGCAGCAGGTGGTGAATCGACTCAGGCTTCCAGTGTGTTTAAACAGGCAAAGGACAAAGTCCCTGTGAGTAACATAACTTTTTCCTTGTTCTTCATTTGAAGTTCTCTTTTGTATTAGTGGCAGTGTTTAACAACTTTAGATATAATTTAGACTTCAGTTGTTTATTCTTAAATGTCATTTTAAATCATTCACTCACCCAGAATGAGTCTCAGTGGCATCTGGCTGTATCTTAGTGTCTCCTGGAATGACATGTGATGGTAGTTGGTGACAGCTGATCTGGGATTTAGGCTTCTTTATCAGTAAAACAAAACGTGTGAAATAGCAAGATGATCTGGCAAAAGTGGGGGAGCCCAATTATTTACTTTTCATAGATTCAAGATAAAGCATTATAATCAACACAAAACTATATTTTGTAACGCATATTTGTTTTTACAAAATAAGAAAATGAAATGTAGATGAACAAAAATGAGTAAAAACATATTATAATCCTCTATCTACAAATAACTACAGTTACCATTTTGATGTAAAATCTTTATTTTTTTCTATACATTTATAGGTTTAATACAAGCAAAAATGGAAACACTGTATCAGTTTTTTAATTGAACAGTAAACAGATTTCCATGTAGTTAAACATTCTTGTACATCATTTTAATGACTACATAATATTGCATTTTATTTATTTACCATGATATACTTAATCAATTCCCTATTGTTTCACATTCAAACTATTATTATTTTAGCAATATTACTGTAGAATCTTTTTGGCTAAATCTATCAGTATGTATTTTCTTAGGATAATTTCCTACTAGTAAAATTGTTGTTTCAAGAAGAAAGTCCATATTTAAAGTTTTTGCTTCATATCGTCAAATTGTCCTCCACTAAAATTCTACTGACTTCTATGTCCTCCAGCTTTACATGAGAGTGCCCATGTTTCTTATTGTTACTAGGCATTTCTAGGCATTTCCTACATTTACTAGTGAATTTGAAATATCTTACTGTTCTAATTTGGTTTTATTAATGATATTTAGCTTCCGCCACCATACGTTTGACCCCTTTTATCCTCTTCTACCACCCTTCATCTCCCCTTACCCACTGGTAACCACTATGACACTGGTGGTGAGCACACAATGCAATATAGATGATGTATTATAGAATTGTACACTTGAAACATGTAATTTTACTAAACAATGTCACCCCCAATAAATTTAATTTAAAAAACATGATGAAATATTCATACATAGCTATTAGAACAGCTAAAATAAAGTAAATTCTCACAATACCATAAACAAAAAAACAAGCTCAGCATGTGGCTTGAAAAATAATAATAATAATAATAATATAATATTTAACTTCATGTTTTTAAATCTTTTATACTTCTTTTGTGAATTTTGTTTTTTATATTATTAACCATATTTTTTAAACTTTCAAAAGACCAAAGCCAACATGAAATAGTTTTCTCCTTATTGAAAGAGAAAAAAATCAAAAGACTATCAATGAAATCCTAAAATAACAACAAATAATTGAATAATGTTAATTAGTAGCATATCACAACTTTCTAGGTCTCAGCCATCATGTATGATATGTAAATTACAATTCTTTGTTTAGCTTTTAAAAAACTAGTAAGGTTTTATTTATTGCGAAAAATAGGAATTCATTTCTAATAACAACCAGACCTTTTATATCATCTTGAACCCAAGGGTCTTTTTGTTGATAAAAACACACACATATAACATATATATATAAATATATATATTATATATATAAATATATATATATATAATATATATATATTTATATATATTATATATATATTTGATTTTTATATAAATATTTTCAGATATGTTCTTGAATATATAGCAAGCAATAAAATCCATTTATTGCTTTAGTAAATTTTAGTCTTTATTTTGAAAACACTGTGATTACAAGAATTGTATCTCTGTACCTTCTGTTTCTGATGAAGAAATCATGAGCTGTGGTGTTTTAAGAGCAGGGTTATAAAACAGACCAGATCCAAGCCTGAAACACTTATTAGCTATATTTTTCTTCCTGTGTCTTAATTTTCCAAAAATAAGGGGAGGAGTTAGAATTCCTATATCATAAGTTTGTTGTGAACATTAAGTGTAGAAATTTTATAAAATAGTACACTGTGTAATGCCTAGAACATAGTATTTATTCAATAAACAGTGATGGTTGTTGCTATTATTTGAAAGGTGGAAACCATTAGGAGCAAATATAGAAAGTAAATTTGAGCTTTTCCCTTTTAGGACAGAAGTTTCAAATGTACATTGTTTGAAAAGCCTTTAGAAAATTTTCAAGTCCCTTGATCTTTGAATAACTCAACAGCAATTGGCATTCAATGCTTACACTTAAGATAGAAACCATATACATTCTTTCACACAAAACTTTTTTCTTTGTAAATGGCCTATCTCATCTTTCTGAAGATTAGACCACCATTCTTTCTAACTTTTTCTCATTTAACATCCTTTCTTTTCCCTTCCTTGTATCCTCATTCTCTTCCTAAGTTTCCTAAAACCCTAAGATTAACTTTTGTTTATCTCTGATAGTACATCCATCAGAACAGTTATCTGATTTTTCAATTGATCTTTATTGTGAACCTAACCTATAATTCTTCATTTTATTTGGATTTGTGTGTGTTTGTTTCATTTTGTTTTTAGCATAGAATTAATAGCTGTCTTTTATAATTTGACGCAATGCAATTGCTCCGTTTTTCTTGCCTCTATCACACTTTTGAAATTCACTGTTTTGTGGGTAGCATCAATCAAAAAAAAAAAATGTCTTTCGGCTGACCCAGTTAACAGTTCCCACACAAGGTGTTGGGTCTGTAAAATAAGAAGTGACTTGTGCATTATGTGAATACTTAATGCCTCTGTTAAAGTGGCTAAGGAAATTAAAACTTGAAATAAAAAACCTTAGCCTTAACTGCTATTTTTGTAACAGCTAAGTCAGATTAATTATTTGCAGATAAAATCTCCTTGGCTTTGTCATACTTGTCTGTATTTTTAATAGCATCTCCCGTGAGACTGTGGCATGTGAGCATAGCTTTCTCCAAAAGCCATACACATCCAACCCACTTACTTAAACTTGCTGACAAGCTCCCCAGGGATTATCAACACCTGTAAATTAAGTCTTGTGATTTTTATCAGCAATGTCTTCAGTGCTGACTTTCATTTTTAGAATTTATAACATGTCTTACAAACTGTAGTCTATGTATAAAAATGTTATGAATTTTATGGTATAATTCATCTCCAGTATGCATTTTACTCATAAAACAAACTCATTGCATATAAACTGCAATTTTCTGATGAAATCAATGTAGATAACCTGAAACTATATTTTCTCAACTTGAAAAAATTACATAATTAGGTTTTAAATATACCTTGTTCTAAACTTCTTGAAATGTGACCAAGATATCAGTTACATACATCTTAAGGGCTGTGTTTATCACAGGAACAATTCCAACAGACTCTCGAGATATTTTCCAAATATGGCATCCTTGTAAGACCTATGGATTCATCAGACTTTATACATAGAATCCATAAAGAATAGTTTATCCTATATTCTGATCTATGAGTATTTTTAAGTCAAAAAGAGGTATTCAATATTCAATGCAAATCTCGTTCTCCCATAAATATACATCTCTATCGCTGATTATAACCATTTATCATGTGTTCTTATTGAAAGTATACATTTAATTTTTTATATGTTTATACATTTTTTAAATTTTCCTTTTACTTCATAGTTCGGTTTATTTTGTGCTTTTGTTTGTTTTCTTTCATGGCTAGAACTCTACCTTGTCAAAGATTCCTGCCTTACAGGGTAACACAAAGTCCCCAAGAAGCAGCTCAGCCTGCCCTAGTCTGACAAAAAGGGCTACCTTGTCTGACAGTTTTTTAACACAGCCCACCTCAGCGGGCTCCACAGACCGTTTGCCATACTCAGAATCAGGGAACAAGGTAAGGCAGCAAGTCAATCAGAGGCACAGAAAGGAATATCATTTGGGGAAAGGTTATAACGTACATGTATGAAAACAAAGACTTTAAATTCTAAAATGTTAGACATATAAACAATAGACCTTAAGAAAAACAAACGCAAATTAAAAACTTCACAAAAGCTATAAACAGTCTAACCAATAAAACAAATAGAAAATGTCTTTTTTTTTGGTTTACCATCTATTATTAATTTATTTGGTATTTAATAAAACTTCAAATACAAACAAAATATATTAAATATAACACTACATATAGCATATTATATATAACATTGTAGATGATTTGGACTTGGCATCAGACACACCAAGATTTAATACTAACCTCTGCCACCTACCAGCATGGCGATCTTGAAAAAAGTCACATAAACTGATTAAATCTGTTTCCTTAGCTATAAAATGCTATTTTGTGGTATTTTGTGGTAAGAATTAAATCCTAAGTAGATGTAAGGTGTTTAGATTACCTGTCACATAAATGCACAAGATATGTTAGGAATATTATGCATGTGGTGTCATACTGCCAGTCCTTTCTGATTAATAAATTATCACGCTAATGGAGATTTTTTTAGTAAAATTACTAATTTACTGAAACTTGCATGAGTGTATTCATTTTACCTATTTTATTTAGAATTGGAATTCACAATCAATCACTAACACTAACTCCAAAATAATATATTTTTATAAAACCTCTAGGCAACTATGAATTCTTTCTGAGTTTTAAAGTGGAAATGCTTTTAAGCATGTGAAATTCAGTAGTGTGTATTAGAAGAAATTCTATCAGCACAAGAGTAATAAGAGCCAGAACAATGTAATCGATTTGTATTATTAAAATAAAGATTCACAAGAACCCAATGTGCTTTTGTTTTCCCCAATCAGGATGGAGTAACCAAGAGCCCAGAAAAGCGCTCTTCTCTGCCGAGACCCTCCTCCATTCTCCCTCCTCGCCGAGGTGTGTCAGGAGACAGGGATGAGAACTCCTTCTCTCTCAACAGTTCTATTGCCTCTTCAGCACGGCGGACCACTAGTAGGTTTATTTGGGTTGGCTTCCTTTTCAATCATTTTTAAAAATCCCTACATGGAGTAGAGCTTATGTATTTATACTTTGCAAATAAAACATGCTTTAAAAACAGATCACATTTGTCCTAAAAATCAGAAAATCCAGACTGTTGATGGGTCCAAAATATCTGAGTCAAAACGATTCATGGAGGAAATGAGTACATACTGCTTTATTATTCATTAAGATTGAAACAAAATCATTTTTCTCAGAATATGGTTCTCTCTTCAAGTTTAGAATAAAAAGCAATTTGAAAAAGAAGTAATTAATAGAGAAAAACAATAGTTAGGGATTTTAAATATATATGTTTATATAAACATCCCTTATTAGAATTCTAAGTCCTAAAATCTCATTGGAATGTCAACAACTAAAACCTAGGATCCTACTCAATTTGTCTTCTAATGAGGCTGTAAAACAGCATGTTCCATGCAATAGCTTCAATTTCTTCTGACTGATGGCCCGTCATGAACTGGTTGGCAATTATCCCAGTTTATGTAAAGAATATAAAAATGTTCCAGGCATTACCCACTTATATGTTGTGTTGCTACAAAGATTATCTAGCAAAGCATGGGTTCAGGTTGCTTTTGTAAATATGTTTATATTACAACAATAATAGCTACCATTTATTGAACATGTATAGATCCTAAAATCTGAAGACACATTTTTCATTCAATTAACAATGCTGATGGTTAGGTATTAACAACCTCATGAAATCTACTGATGAAAAAACTGACCTTTTAGAGAGGGTAACTTGTCCAATGCTACACAGCTAGTAAGTGGTTGAAATTGGTTTTCAGCCCACTGATAATTTCACAACCTATCCTTTTAAAGTCTTCCCTACATTTATTTGTTAGAAATAGTTTTAGAGAACTGCTCTTTAGATCACTTGGAGAGTAGTATCTGTCATATAAATTCCATTACAAAATGGTGGAAATTGCTACTACTATCACATTGTAGTTGATTTCACCACTTATTGTTTAAATATTGAATAATTGATCCACTTCAAATGTAGGTTTTTTTTGTTTTGTTTTGTTTTTAAGATTTTTATTGGGTAATTGGGGGGATGGGAACAGTGCTGGGGAATTGGGGGAAGGGGAACAGACAAGTTGCTGTCCTTTTGTTCTTCAGTCTAGT
>NW_017731618.1:535931-553354 GCF_001890085.2 Hipposideros armiger
CCTCTGGCATCCCAAGCGAGTTCTTAACCATCGCGCCACTCGGCCGGCCCCAAATGTAGGTATTTTTCATGACACTTAAACAGTGGGGTTTTTTTTTTGTCTATGATGAAAGTGTTTATTATAATTAAAGCAATTGTGCTCTACATCATTTAGTTTTGTGAAGTATTAACATACTTTTAAATATGTGCTAGGAACATGTTGAAATCACTAAAACTGTTATTTGCCTTAGCAAAAATAAAATATTAACGTGAAACTTGCAAAGAAGGCATTTAAAAGTTAGTAATCTCCAAAGGAAAGACCTTAACTCCAAATATCTGGAGTTGAAATAGGGCTCTTTAGACAATACGAAGGCATCAAATGCTCTCCAAAGGCACACCTCGCTATGGAAGCAAAATGATACCTCCTCCATAAAGCCACATCTTCAAGCCACTGTGCTCTGCCCTTTAAAATGTATCTGTGTAAACTAGACAGAACAACAACAACAACAAAAGAGGACAGAAACTTGTTTATTCCCCTCCCCCAATTCCCCAATTAAAGAAACCCACTTAAAATATATCTGTGTATAAATGGCTTTTTATGTTCTACGCCAATAATACTTTGACTTTCTAACTTGACTTACATTCATAAGCATGTTGCATTGTTTTATTTGGCAGTGAACATAACTGATATTCTGATAACCTAAGAATACAGGGTTTATCTCTACTAAAATAAGTATCTCTAGCTAAAAGGCACAGGAACAATTAGAAGAGAATGCAATTTGCCTATCTTAACTGCACACAAGACTGTTCTGGCATTTTGTACAGCTACTGAAAAGATTTAAAAGAAACAATGCTATGCAGTAAGCTCATTTAGCCCAAGAGAAGGGAAAAACATTGTCATTGAGGAGTTGACAAGATAAATAAGCACAGTTTAATTAAATAACTTGTAATTTAAAAAAAAAATGTTTTAGTGTCTTTAGTGATTTTTCCTCATTCTCCAAATATAACACAAAACCTTCACTCTTTAGTTTTCCAAAGCTTAAAGCTATTTTCTAAGAGTATAGAAACAAGCCTTACTTTAAATTTTTGTTCTTTTAGTGAAAATTGTTATGCACATTTAGAATATTGCTTAAGTTTAGTCTCCATAAAGTAAAAAACAAACGAACAAACAAAAAAAGCCCACATCGGCACACTGATAAATTGAGCACCTACTATGTTCAGGTCCCATGAAAGGCACCAGTGGTAGGTATAGTGGCAAATAATACAGAGAAGTCACCTCACCAACAGACCTGAGCTGTTCAGAGGTTATGAAGTCCTAGAGAAAACATTTAAGGAAGAAATAAGGTTTCTGAAGAGATTTTTCAGAAGGACATAGTAACTGACTTAAGCCTGCATCAAAAACTTGCCATAAACAAACTTTGTAGCAAAGAAGGTACAAAAAGCAAGTTGGATGTGGTTGTATCATCCTGATCTTAACAATACCATTTTTGTGGAAAGCAATGAAAGTGCACACTGATTTATCACTTCAGTCTTCTCGCATCCCATTTCATGTTGTCAGTTGAAGAATTTACCTATGTTTTTGCCCTTATGTTACAATACCAAAAGATCGAGGGCAACTTTCACTTGATACGGGAAAATGGTTGACTGAAAGATAAAGTAAATTTGTTTTGTGTTCCTCCAGAAGATTGAACCTAGACCAATGGTTAGATTTGCCTTGTCTGTACATTGCAATTACCTAAGAAGCTCTCTTGAGCTCACTATTTATAAATATTTAAGCAAAGATTAATTGTCCTTCTTGTCACTGTACTGAACTCCCTGTACTGATGATCTGTTGCATTAGATGAGTAAGATTCTTTCCACTTCATTGGTTTTAAAATTTATGAGTTATACCTTTATCCCCTATATTTCTAGAAAATTCACTGATTTTTTTACAAAGTACACGTGCTCAGTAGTAAAAAATAAAAATCATGCCCTTCCTATAAAGTGCAAAAAAAGTAAAAGAATTTGTATAATAAATGTGTAATGTAAATAAGTGTTCTATGATTAGAGTCAATGTATTATTCCAAGAGAAAGTGTTTTTATGTTAAAGGAAAGTTAAACAAATATTTAGAAGCTAAATATTGTATTTGGCTTAGAATTTAATATCATCTGGGTAAATGAGCCTCAACAGCCTCATTTTCAAATTAGGGATGAAAAGAGCTGCCTGTAACAATCGTGCTTTTTTGGTTGTCAGATGTTTGGTATTTACAAAAGTGCTTTGAAATCAGTAAGTTGTACTTTTATTTATATTATTATTATTTCATAAAAGCATTTGAAATAGCATTCAAAAACACTTTTAAAAGATAATTTAGAAGAAACCTAGTATAGGAAAATGGAGGGAAAGGGGTTCAATGGCAAAATGAGGCTAAGGTCAAGTTGAGGCCAAAAAAAAAATGTATTTTGCAATATCCTATATAATTGACAGAGAGGGGCTATTATATTAATTTTACTCTAAACTATCAAACTAATGAAAGCAGAAGAGAAAAAACAATCAGGTACAAGATTCACTGTGAATATATTGTTAAAACATCCTGGTTTTCTAGGGAGAGAAATGGGCTTTTTGGTTAAGAGCTGAGACAAATTCCCCTATAAATGAAATATGTGGTAGTGCAGAACGATACCTGACCTAATGGAACAGCTTCCAATGAACACATTTGCAACCCACAGCTCTCCTCCATATAAGCTAAGGAGGTAACACTGAAACAGAATTGAATAAATAACTTTCTACATGGGCCAAAATTATGTGCTCTAAATACACAGTTGTATGTTGTATGTCAACCTGGGTGTCAGAATGAACTTACTACCCAGAAGAATGAATGTTCTGCATATCACACAGAGAATCTTTAGTAGATATGAGCCCACCTAGGACATTAAGTGCAGATTCTTTTTGCAAATACAGGCATATCTGTATGCCTTAATGATCACAGAAGTAATAGTTTTGGACACATTCATAATAAGAATCAAGAATAGCAAACCAGGAAAACCCGTATTCCTCTTGCATTGATAGCAGTGTATGTTTAAGAAAAATGTCACTTAAAAGGAGGTTCTCATCATTTAGAGCATTATTGTAATTCGTAAATATTCGAAACACTAGAAATTTAATGTATTGTGAGTTCTAACAGTTATGGGGAGAAGGACCCCTTGAGGACCACTTTCCGATGCTGTGGTTTGGGTTTTGTTTTATTTGTTAATGCAGGGTCAGAGCCAATTCGCAGAGCAGGAAAAAGTGGCACCTCAACACCCACTACCCCTGGATCAACTGCCATCACTCCTGGCACCCCACCAAGCTATTCTTCACGCACACCAGGCACTCCTGGAACCCCTAGCTATCCCAGGACCCCTCACACACCGGGAACCCCCAAATCTGCCATCTTGGTGCCCAGTGAGAAGAAAGTCGCCATCATACGCACTCCTCCAAAATCTCCTGCTACTCCCAAGCAGCTCCGGCTTATTAACCAACCACTGCCAGACCTGAAGAATGTCAAATCCAAAATCGGATCAACGGACAACATCAAATACCAGCCTAAAGGGGGGCAGGTAAGTGTCATATGAATACATATTTGCTGCCAGGTGTAAAAATCCCACTAATTATTATGATGTCTTCCTCATAATATATATATAAGCTAACAGTCCGTCCTTTAAGTTCCTCTTAAAGGGAGGTGGAGGTCGTAAAGAGTTGCTGGTTAGGATTCATTGCCAAGAGCCTGGCCCTTATATGAGAAAGCTAGCTTATAAAATAGCGATATAATGAAAATCACATGGCATGCCCATGTCTTCTGGTTATTAGTAGATAAAAATTGACTTGACCGTGTATAGGAGAATCTCTCTTTTGATTGCTTAACAGATCTTTTCTGTACATATTTCTATTGCCTTGTAGATTTTAACTTGAGATTAAAATTACATTTCCGATATAAATTTGAGTGTTCTATTTTAGATCCTGACTGTGAGCTCATCTGACCATATTTTAGTGATTCCAGTTTTATCTTCTTCCTTCTTCCCCAAGGATTTCCTGTTATATCTTCTGCCATTTCCCCGAGTTCACTTAAAAATGACAGCACAGTTTACCCAGTTCTTCGCTGGCAGCTATTGCGTAAACATTGCAAAGGGAAGATACTCATGTTGGCAATAAGTAGACAGTTATATATGGTTCTGATTAATAGTTATTGTACTAAAACCCTATTTAAGATTAATTGTATTGAATAGAGTTATTGATAAAGCTCTGCCTATTAACTCTTAATTCCAGCTCCAGAGCAAACCGTCACATCTTTTCCAACCAGGGAGCTTTGAGTTCTGACTTGCTTTTACACTGTATGTTTAGACAAATCAATTAGCCTGGAAGGAGATAATACAAATATCATTTAATATTTCCCTTGCGGTATTGATCTACCCATTGGGTAGGTTGACTTTTGTGTGTGTGTGTCATTGACGTGATAAACGCCCATCCTTGAGAGAAAGAGGAAAGTAATAATTTGCTTTGTACATGGAAAAACTTGTAGTGAGTGCCCTTTCAATATCCCAAGAAAGCCTTTCCTTTTAATATTCTTTAAATTTTATATTCTTTAATATTCAATATTCTTTTCTGCCACACTCTTTCTTGTCTCTGATATTTCCTGCCACTGATTTGTGGTATCCCTCCTTCCTTCGAAGAAAATATATTTTCAGGCAGGTTTAAAGAAAGATCTTACGAAAATGTGAAGCTATCAGACTCCTGCTCACCATTGGAACAAAAATTCAGTGTTGCTCTTCCTTTAGCAACAGAATTTTTTTCTGTTTCATGATTCTGTTCAAGAAATCCCAAGAAGTTAAGAAAAAATCAACCAAAGTTAGGGAAGGAGTCCTCAGTTTGCCCTTTTCAGAACAACTATAACATTCTATAATACTATAGTCATAGAAAGATACTTTGTCATAGAAAGATGTTATTAAAAATATGAGCTGTAAGAAAACTTTTTAAGCAAAAAACAATATATATTCTAACAAATTTGCACCTATAATTCCAAAAATCTTGTATTATTCTTGCATTCATCAGTTTTGCACATCCAAGAGAAGGAAATATTTTTGGCCTTTGGGAAATATCTGGATGTCATATTATTTTTATATTTATACATAAATAATTTGAAAGAGTAAGTTGAATAAAATCAATCTAGTGCCAATTTACAAGTGTATCATTTTAGTTTTTTGTGAGACCTGTTAAAATAGAGTAATATTATGTATATTTAAAATCAGTTCTCTTTATAAATATCCCATGTCTTAGTATTCTCCTTAATTAAATGTGGGGTTTGCTTCTTATATTCTGGAAAATATTGATACTTAAAAGAATCTGTTTCTTCTTAGAATCACAGGGAATATAGATTATTTCCAAGATATTTTATTAAAACTAAAAAGAAAATTTAATAAAAAGGGGTCATTATTGATATAGTTTGACATAGAAATTATATAATACATGGTTTCATTCAAAGCATTCCTCAACGTAGAAACAAAAAGAGTAGTTATAGCCTCTACTTTGCTGGGGTCACTGAGGTTAAACCAATCTGAAAAATATGAAAACTTACTTATTTTCATCATTTCTGCTTCTTTATAATATCTGGTTGCACATATTTCTATGTCTAACCTTAATTGACTTCTACTATACTGGGTAATTCATAAAACTGATATAAAGATGTCTTATTCTTTTGAACTGAACTGAAACTGCCCTAGAGGTTGTGAAAATTAAGGACTAGTAAAGACACGTAACCAAAAAAATTGCAGAAAGTACAAAAATAGCCCCCAAATCACAGTGTCATTTGAAGAAAATCTTTTGTTTATTAAGGGAAGTGTTAACCTGCTACAAAATTATCCTATCTCAGCGTCAGATAACTTGGAAAAAATTCAAACAGTGGAGTTATGAAGTGACTTTCGTTGGAAGCAAGAAGGATATCCTCACCAAGATAAGAAGCAGGTGGAAGGAAGGTATTTGCCGTCCATTTGTCAGAGATGGCATCAGTGCATTCAAATTGGAGGAGGAGATGAATCGGGCAATTGAGATGCACTGCAGTTGAACTGTCTTTGTATGAAAAATGTATCACTCAATATTTTAACACAATCCCCCTAAAAACCTCATTTCAGTGTATAATCTTCTCAGATACAGGCAGTGAGGAGAGGTTCTTTCTCTCCTCATGTTAAACTGGAGGGTTTGACTGGATTGTTAGTGTTCCTACTTTATAAAATGACTAGGAAAATCTTGTTGTGTTAAAACTTCTTAGAAATTATCAAGATGACATGCTAAAGACCTTTGGTATCTGCTTGAGAATCTATAAATGCACTCTGTTAGGGAACTTGAAGCCACGTGCATGTTGTTCCCAGGATTAAATGGATAATCCTAGGATATTTGAATGGACAGGAAATCATTGACGAGGACAGGACAATGGTGATACTTTCTGTAGGGGCCATGTTTTGCAATGTAGATATGTGGTCTGTACGTAATGAGAAAAATAGTCACACACTGCTCATTAATGAAGATGAGAGTAAATTTGTAGATGTAACCTTAATCCGCCTGCATGGGCTCTATAGTCACAAAATTTGGAATGGTTAGATTACATGTAAATGATTTCATTTTAAAAGCTTTATTCTTATTGTTTTAAAGTTTGTGCCATCACTAAGAATTAGGAGAGGAAATGTATAATAAAAGATGTATATGTCTTTGGAATTCAAAAACTTTCCAAGTTAGGAAGCTTTCTTATTTGCCCCAATTTGAACATTTATAGCTCTTCCGCATGTATAGGTTTTGTGCTTATATCTGTTCTCTCTCCTGTTACTGTCCAGTTTTTTATTTGCAAAGAGGCTCAACTCCTTGGCCTAGTTCCACAAGGCAAACCTGTGCCTAATGACATAGAGAAGATAGCTGAAGATAGGGGAGCTTGACAGAAAGCAATAAAGTTAATCCTTTTACCTAAAACCAATTTGTTCTATTGGAAAGAATACACGCAATCCTGAATTCACTATAGATAGTGAGCTTGGCTAATTTAACTCAAGGTAGAGGTCAGACAATCTTATTAAGTGTATTAATTTGAAACTATCTAAATGTAGTTAGCTCCCTAATCTACTTTAAATCTAAATCTAAACTTTAAAATAAATAGTTTTAGTTTTATAAGAATGCAGTTTCTTGATGAAACAAAGGTAGGAAAATAATTTCTCTAAATATGTGGCATAAAAACATGTAAGCAACAACTCAATGAACGGTACTTTATGCCTTTTCTATATATTTCTTATAGGCATGTTGATATATATTGAATATGACTACATGTTTTGATAGGTTTGTTTTTTCTCCATCAGCCTTATGCAGATCACCATGCAAAGCACAATTTTTGTACCTTTGTCATAGTTGAAATGTATTAATGAGGTGGTTTCACAGAGACTGTTTTCATTTACAGCTTGTCGGGTGGGAGGTTAAGTAGATGATGATCTCTGCATGGCCATTTCTATGGGTTTGATGGATAGCCTTATAAATTATGTACCTCTGCTTCTTTCATGGATCAGTCAGTCATTTTCAGGTCAGCTGGGCTAGTGATAGTAGCATCTTCAAGCAAGCCACTCCTGTTCAAATAAACAACAGTACTCATCTTGTATATAAAGAATCTTGTAGAATTTGTCAGCTTATTACTATTCAGTCAATCTTACCCTAGCATCTTTTAAAAATATTTTATTTAGATAAACCCATCACAGTAGAACCTATGAAGTACGTTCTTGCATTCTAGAAATAAAGCTGTCTAATTTCTATCTCTCAGTACTACATGGACCCATTGAATTCAGGGATATTGACTGTCCAAGGTAGTCAGCTTCTTATTATCCAACTTTCATATTTTCACAGAATAAGAAACAAGTTTTCATATTACCTGTGTTCTTATAATGTCATCCTTTAATGGCTGAGCTACAAAGTCAGGTTGTATAATTTTTATTTAATGAGTGATCATTGTCTATAAAGTATGCAGTTTTATATAATTAGCCTTTTTTGTTTATTTGTTTGCTTTAACGTTTGTCGTACAACATGAAAATGGTCACTCCCTTAGCACTCCCTTCCACACCAAGATTTTATCATATCACGATTGAAATTTGAAGCTTCTGATCTTTTATAATATTTATATATGCAGATAACATATTTTATAACATATTATAATGCAGATAATATGTTCTATGAATACACTATTGAAAAGTTGAGACCATTAAATTTGGAAAGTTATGTTGCATTTTTTATCATTTTTTTTGTATCCTCCTACAACTAACATTATTTTTTAAATTATTCTAAAAATCAGGATTTTAAAATAGAGGATAGTTAGCTAACTTTTGAATTCTTATGGATAATCAAGGACCAATAATGAAATATTAATTCTAAAGTCAAACTTGGCATCCTTAAAATAACATGGTGAGCCGTCTTTCATTTCCGAAGTAATTCCATAAACTCAAAGTAATATATTCATTTACTCAATCATTTATTCAACAGGTATTTATTGAGTACTTATTAAGTGTCATAATGTGTGCTGAGTACTGAGAACATAACTGAACAAAACAGACAGCAATTCCTGAAATTCTTACCTTCGTAAAACTTACTTCCTAGAAGGAAAAGAAAAAAAAATCATATAGGAAAAGTATGTAAGAAAGTGCTAAGTGTGAATGAGAAAAATAAAGCCACAAAAGTGGCTTAGGATACTTTGAGGGGAAATTGCATTTCTGATAGAGTGAGGAGGACAGGCCTGAGAACATGATATTTGAATAAAGACGTCAAGGAGGTGAAGGAATTGGCCATGCGGATAACTGGGGAAAATGCTCTCAGGCAGAGGAAAACACACACACAAACGCCCTGAGGTGGCAGCAGGCCTGCAGGATCTAGGAGCAGCAAGGACATTGGTGTGGCTGATGTTACATAAATCTTTCAGAGTAGAAAGTTCACATTAAATGATCATGTTCAATGCTATTACACCTATTCAAATAATAGGACTTTAATATTACCAAATTAAAAACCTGAGCCATCTTTTCATCTCCCTTTTCCTCATCCCATATCCTGGCCATCTTTAAGTGCTAATGATTTTTTGCCCTCCACAGCTTGTAGATCTGTCCATTTCTTTCAGTCTGCTCTGCACCACCATAGCACAGGATACATGACCTCTTGTCAAGGTCACTGCAGTTGTTTTTAACTAGTCTCCCTGCATCTGTTCCTTTCTCTGACATACTCTCCATACTGTACCCAGTGCTTCTCACCACATGAAGCATTCCATTGTATAGTTATTTAATGTCTATCCCTTCTCACCCACTAGACTATAAGCTCCACAAAATCAGGGGTGAGATCCATCTTGTCCTCAGGGTCCAGTATATAGTAAGTGCTCAATAAATATTTGTTGCATGACAGTTGAATGAATGTAGTATACCATATGCATGGAGAGATGCATTCTTTCCAGTGGCTTATTGAATAGGTGTGAATGCCTAATGCCATTACAAGTGTTACCCCAAGAAACTTGCCATGTTTGGACCACAGTGAATTTGGCTAAAACAATATTGGACCATGAAGTAAGTAAGAGCTGAGTTCTTGGTCCAGCTTTTCTGTTAATTTATTGTGTAACCTTAGATGCTAACCTCTCTGGTCCTCAGGTTTTTTATTTGTAAAGTAGAAGCAACAAAATAATACTTGTTTTTGTATATAGCACCATCCTACTTAAATAGACTATGGGGTCATTTTTATTATAGTTCTCAAATCTATGGTTTCCCTTAGAGTATGATAGTAATTTTGCATTATAGCTCATACAAAAAAAATTCATTTAGTTATTCTGATAGACTCCATAATAAGTATTTGTGCCACAAAGGGCAAGCTACAGCTGAGTGAAAAATCAGTTTCGGAAACGGAGTGCGATTGTGGAAGAGGGATCATTAGAGAGACAAGAAGGAGGAAATGAAATGAGTGAAACATAGAATAGAATCGTTTTTATTTATGTTTTCTTATAAAGTTTTAGGCATTATCCTGAAACCTTTTTAAGCCTTTCATATGTTCATTTGAATGCGTTGCTTTCAATTTTATATTCATGGAAAAAATGGAATTCTGGAGGCAACTAATAAATTATAGTTAACAGGATTTTTTTCTTGTTATATAAAATTATGATGGTCACCACCATGAAGGTCTACTGAACACTACTAATGTGTAGGTAACCTTATAAAATTTAAATTTAATTTAATTTAAATTTATAAAATAAAATTATAAATTTTATAAACTAAAAGAGAAGGATTGAAGCTTGTTTAGATTTTTTTCTTATTCATGCATGTATTCTTTCATCTAACATTTACTAAGATTCTTCTGGGTACTATATGACAAAAAGAGAATGAAACAATAAGGCTTGGTCTCTACAATCTAGGCAGAAAAAAGGTGGTTTTTATTTCTTGGCCTCCTTAGTGTATTGCCGTATTTAATTTTAACTTTTTTCCAAGCCATTTTTGTCATCTATTCAGGGCTAGAAATAAGTGCTAAATAAGGAGAGTAATAAAATATCCCCCGTGAGCTTAAAATATAGTCAGCCAACCCAGCATGAGGAAAACTGTGCACTGAAATACATTATATTCCATTGACAAGGCTTTTTTTTTTTTTAAATCAAAGTCAACATTATTTCAAAATGAAAGCTTCTCAAGATCAGGGACCCTGTCTTTATGCAATAAACTTTTATAACTATAATTCAAGCATCTTTTGTAGGGTAATGAAAAGTTTTGGAGCTCGGCTTCATAAATAATAATTATTAAAAAGTATGAAAAAATTACTGCTTTGGGTTTACAAAGTTGAGACCTGTGGAGTTCTTTTTTGGGACAGACTTCAGTCTCGGGTTGTTTTCAAACAACTGAACAGACTCATTAAGTCACTTTCTTTAATAACTTGGTTCACTAGTCCTTAAAATTTCTTAAAAATTTAAACTAAAAAAAATGTAATGTCAAGAAATTATAGCATATGAACTTATTATCTGTTAATTTTCATGAATCACATGACTGTTCTATTCATTGAGAAATCACTTAAAAAGTATTTAACAGTGAGGCTAATGACTGAACTTGTTGTCTATTTTACCAAAAAGTTTTTTCCAAAATTTTCAGCATTATCTATTCACCCCAAAGTTTTTAAATATGGTTCTACTTTCTGTGCTATGTGACACAGCTTACATAGGAAAATTGGACACCTTAATGGGCCCTCCACTTTATCCTTTTATTTTAGAGTTCTTTGGAATTTTATGTTTTGACATAAACTATTTTTTCTATTTAAATGTGTACCCAACTGTATTTATTGTTTCTATTTCATATGCTTAGTTTTGAAAAAGTTATTGGTTATTATAGTCAGGGTTAATTAAAATTCAGAATGGATCATAAAATTTGTACACCTGTATGCATTTTAACCAGAGCACAGGGTTGTTAGCAGATGAGTTTTTGAAAAACATCATTTGTTACAGAGAACTTCCAGTTCTCAGGAATATCTGATGTAGTCATGTTTTTGTTTTAATATGTGATGCCTCAGGACTCTATAGAGGCTAGATAAATACTTTTTATTAAAATTGGGTGTTATAGAATGGGAAGCACTTTTGGGAGAGTGAGAAAAATGTTTTTATAATGCAAGGACAAAGGAAGGCTTCATTTTAAGCACTCCTGAGAAATGAGGCAAACCCAAAGGAAAAGCTTACTCCCCTGTAAAGCTAAATGGAAGTCACTATACTTTCAAAAAAAAAAAAGGTTTTCTCTATGACAATGTTCAAGAAAGAAATGATGTTGCAATTGATGTTCCTACCCAGAGGATGTCTGAAGACCCTACCTCGCGCTAGGCTGTGGGAGAGCCAGGAACAGAATCCAAGCTTTTGGACTACAGCTGCTCTCCAGATCTCACTACCTGGAACTGACATGGCGATCTTTTGATAAAGCAAGCAGCATAAAAAAGTGTTAAATATTAAAAAAAAAAAAATCAAAATCTCATTTTCAAGAAATTCAACTTGACATTCAGATTAATGCCTCTGGTTTAGAAATTGTTCTGCTAAAAGCTGTAATTTAGGATTGTATTTTCTTTTATTTTACATTTTTCATATTTCTACTCTCCAGTAAGAGAGATTTACTATTGCTTACAGGCATAGCCCGCATTTTGTCTTCCTGTCCTTTTTTAGGATAACCCCACTGAGGGGAAAAAAGTTAATTTCTCTAAAGGAGCAATTAAATTTACATGCAGAAAGGGTAAAATGGCTGATCATTTCAGTTGAACCATCATGATAAAATCAAACGAGTTACACCAGGACTACCTAGAAAGTAATTGCACTGTTCTTCCCCAGCATGGTGGATGAATAGATAGAATTAGTAAAAAGTAAAATAAAATAATTCTAATTATTCAATTACATTAACCTATTCTTTATAACTCTTCGTATTTCTATGACCCTTATGTGAATGAAAAGTCAACTACGTATGCAAGTAAATCACCAGTGTTTGTCCATGCGACTGAAATCCTTTTTTGTTGGCCTCCCACTGTAGAGGGACTGACCCTTGAAGGATGGTTTATCTTCAACTAGCAAGAGTTGATAACATAAAGAAAGCATGGGGATGAACTTGAAAATATAAACAAGGCCCTTAAAGTATGAAATGTAACACAGTCTGGCCCAAAATATAAAGTATTAAGAGCGGGCTCAAAAATCAGAATTGCTGAGAACCCTGGTCGCATGGCTAAGAGGTTTTGATGCATTTAATAGGAAATAAGGAGTTTGGGAGAATTTTGAATAAGACAGAGTTTTAGGAAGGTGATCCAGCTGATTGATATAATACATTTCACTCCCATTGTGAAGTATGCAGAAGGGAAGATTGTCACTTGCAGGTCACCCCATTGTGCATTAATAGTACACGGAAACCTTGGTTGAAAAAAATTGATAAAGATTAAAATGCGTCGTAGAGTTAATCTTGGATAATGATTATTCAAATATTTTTTTTCATACCATTAATATAGAAA
Source organism: Hipposideros armiger (assembly GCF_001890085.2). NCBI lineage: Eukaryota > Metazoa > Chordata > Mammalia > Chiroptera > Hipposideridae > Hipposideros > Hipposideros armiger. Next base: position 548,916 of record NW_017731618.1, read on the forward strand.
ATTAGGTAATTGGCCAAATAGAAGTTTGTTACATATATTTTTAGACAGTCTCTAAGATGTTAAAATAACTTTTACTTGACATATGCTTTTAGAAAAGCAAAAGTTTAATGTAAACTCTTCCCAAAGAAAGTAACTTTATTTAGATCTATCCATAGAACACGGAGAGTAAATCTCAGCTCTGATAAAAAACTAATCTTGAATGAAGCTTTATCCTTCGTAGCAGCCATCTATTTTTCCATTTTATATAATTTGTGTGTGTGTGTGTGTGTGTGTGTGTGTGTGTGTGTGTGAGAGAGAGAGAGAGAGAGAGAGAGAGAGAGAGAGAGAGAGAGAATGGCTGGTATTTGTGGAATTAACTCTCTGAGGTGTTAGTTATTTGTAAATGATCCTAGAGATCTTTGGCATGAAATGGTGTAATTTTTCTAAGGTGTAAATGTGAGTCACACAGCCTAGGCGAGTGCTCAGTGCAAGTGTCAAGCTAGCGGGTGAATTATACTGAGCATCAAGCATCCATTGCCCTAGTGGGTTTGTTTTCATCTACTCAACAATCAAGCAGGTTGGTGAATGTCAAACTGTGGCTCATTTTAGACAAAAACAAGATACTGCGATGCTATTGCAAATATGGAAGTGTATAAAGAATGTGCCATGAATGCATGTCAAAGGTCTATTTCACATTATAGATTGGGAAGACATAGGTTGAGAAAGTCTACTATTGAAAAAGGCCAGTGAGTTGTCTCACTAGAAAATGGATGACTGTCTAGAAAATCTGGGGGAAATCAACAGAAGTCAGGCTTGAAGTTTTAAGATTTTAAGGTTCAAGTTATCCCTAAATAATGCTGGCAGCGTGTGTGATCCCTTTGGGTTGGAATAATTTGTATTGGAAATCATAAAAATTGTTGAAAGTTGATTAAATGTTAGAGTCAGATTCATACAACTGGATTTGGAATTTCCATTTTTGCAAAAAGTGGATCAGATTTAACATTTGGCTATGGTTATTTGGTCATGGGTCACTTGATTGGTGATTTGTAATGATCTCTAATTTAAAATTTGTAAATAAAATACTCGCATGAGACTCTATATCCCCAAGAATTAAAAAAATGGCTTAGATGAATTCTACTTCATTGTCAAAATGATTAGGTCTTCATGGAGACTATATAAGAGTATTATTGTTAGAAATAATAAATTGAAATTATTTCCTTTCTAAAATTAATTTATCTTTGTGCTTTGAAACATAATGGCCCTTATCAACTGAAAGGTATCTGCATGTGTAGTTTACATGAAACTCTTAGAGTGCAACTATACTTATAGTTAGCTTTAGACTCTGTGATAGCCCCCCTTTTGTTGAAATGTTTATTATGCCCCAAGGAATGGCCCAGTCATCATGTCTTTTGAATTTAGATTTTGACAAGAGGCCCTTCCTTTGGGCTGCCAATGAGAGTTGTTAGTGATATTTCCCTGTAAGGGACGGCTGTCTTGTCAGTGTTGGGCAGGCGTTGCAATTTAAGCTTTGTCTACTTAAAAATAGTCAGGATTCATGTCCTCTTGAATTTTTATTCTTTTTTGCAAAGACCAAGAGATGTGATAATATTTGGGGGTACAGCTGTATATCTAGGATAAATTTATTTGGCTTTTTATTATATATATATATATATATATATATATATATATATATATATATATACACACACACACACACATATATGGATAAAGTGTCCCCTAAAGCACTGAAAATGCGATTTCTTTTCAGCTGTTGGGAGAGTAGGGGTGTGTGAGGGGGAGAGTGGGGGTGTGTCGGGGGGAGAGTAGTAGTATTAAACAAAGTAAAATCAAACAAACAAGCAACAAAAATAAACCTTTCTTTGCATGCTTACATTGCTTACCTTTCCTCCAAGACATACAGAATTCAAAAGACACATGAAAGAAGTCACAGGAGTTATTACTTTGCACGTTACATTACACCAGAATAATGTCTTTTCAGATCTCGACTTTCTGTTGTGTGGATTTGCTTTTGTCTTCAGGAAGAATACTGGACTTCCTGAAAATAGAAATCAAATATTTCCCTACTCTCAAACCTGTTGGACCCAAGCAAGCTCTGGACTACCTCTACATGACCTAGTACAAGTCAGCTAACTAATGGTCTTTGGTTTCCTCCCCTCTAATAATGGAAAGAATGCTTCCACACTCACCATCCAAGAGTAATGGCTGTTTATAAGCAGTGGTCAGAGAGGCCCTCCAGAAAGCCATTGAGCCAAACCTGCAAGGGAATCGTACAGCCCTTTCAGCAGAGGAGGCTCAGAGCCTCATTGTTGGCTCTCTTAGAAAACTAGGGGTTCTGCCCCTGAAAGAATGAGAAACCTCACCTGTAGCATTCACTAGACCAATTGTGAACTTCATCTGGGGTATGTGGACCAATAATACAGTTAAGTCAAGTGTACTAGGTAATTTGTAATTATGATGACTGACACTGCCGGGATTAAGGGGAGAAGGGGCTGGGTGCTGGCTTATCTTTCAGGATCCTGAGCTGAACTACACTGAGTTATACTCCTGAAACCTCCATAGAGTGAACCTGAACCTGAGTCCCAGTGTTGCCCATGATCGTGGAAGCCTGCTCCTCACCAATGATCCAAATTTTATTTTTCTGTTCCTCTCATTGTTTCTGGATTACACCTGCCTACAGCTGGGCTATCTCAATTCTCAAGCATTTGGCCCTTGGGAGTGGAGGGCCACAGAGGCTCAGATTTGTATGATAGATCTGCTCTTTAGTTCCAGGGTTATAATAGTTTTTTCCCTTAAATGGCTATGTAGGTAGATGGGAGTGCGGAGCCTTTTTGGCACTACCCATCCTGGTTCCCTCTACCCAGCATATTGAAAGAAAAACGCAAAGTGAAGTTACCTCCAATTCCTTTTAGGTTAGCATTTTAAACAAGAAGATCGATTTTAGCAAGGTTCAGTCCAGATGTGGTTCCAAGGATAACATCAAACATGCTGCTGGGGGCGGAAATGTAAGTAGACACTTCTGTTAGAAAGCTGTCTTGATTGTGTGGAGCCATCTGCACAGCCAGCAGCCTGTCTCCTTTCCTGCCTCCTTCCCAACACACTCCCCTTTCTTGCTGCTGATCCCCTATGCCCCTGGGCTGGGAGCTGTCAGCCTTGTATTTTTAGTGATGGGCTTCCCATCCTTCCCTGTAAAATCATTAGTAAATGTCTTGCTTTCTGTTGAGGAAGTAAACATTATTGGGATGCACCATGGTTTTCAGGGGGTTGGGAAACCCACTTCACTTGCCAATTTTGTTTGTTGGCCTTCCGCTTCAAGGCGTTTCCTCGTGCTGCCTCTGTTCCTTTGCAAAAGTAACCTGGGCACACACTTTTTTAGCTCCATTTAAATTACTCTTGAGACAAAGACAGATATATACTTGAAAATACCCCGAGTGTGTAATGTCAATCATTATTCGTGAAAGTTAGGATATCACTTGGAATCATACAAAACTGAAAGCATGGTTCATCTGTAACTCAAAGTGAAAGGATTCAAGTCCCAGTATACGCATCTTGATGGGATTTTTCCCGTCTCTTAAATTGAGTGGAAATAATATCCTATGAGAGGAAGGGAAGGATGAATTCATGTTTCTCAAATGTAGCTGAGGCGGAGTTGAAACAGGCAAACTCAAGCCAGATCCTGTCACCTAAGCTTCAGGTCTTGGCCATCAAAACCAGAATTCTCACCTGTCTAATAACTCCTGGCTCCTTGCTCCTCAACTCAGCAGAGATGGAGTTAGTGAAAGAGACAATCAGATGCCTTCTCCAGGAGCTGTCGCCTGATCCTTGAAGTAGCTTCATTGAGCTTAAAATGTCACTGTCATGGGAAGTGCATCGCAAGGTTTTCTGGGTTCCTCCAGAGTGCTGGGCCAAGCCTCAGAGCCAGCACTTGTGTGGCCGTAGTCACCCTGTTGCCCTGTTAGTGCACACCATCTGATGACAGTCTCACAGAAGCAGTGTCAGTCCTGGCAAGTCACTGGAGGGGATCAGAGGGTAGACCCAGCCACCCTCAACTGCAGGTGCTACTGGTCAAAATTCCTAAGTGGAAAAGGATGAATTGAGATAACTAGTGATCTTAAAGTAGGTAGGGAAGCTTCTAACATCCAAAACAATAGTCTTAAACTTTCCTCTGGAGAAGAACCACTTACCGAAAAATGTGGATTCCCTGGTCCCATTTCCACAGTTTCCAATTCTTTAATTCCCATGAACTTCTAATGCAAATAGACAATGAACCACGCTTGGAGAAGTGCTGTTTCAACTATTGGGTGAAGTAATAATTTCAATAAAACACAAAAAAAGAAAAAAAAATGTTTCTATCATTTTATAATTTGGTCCTCAAGAAAAATTCCATTTAGCCAAGACATGACAATCATATTTTAGAAAAGCATTTTTAGAGCTGTCTTCTT
>NW_017731618.1:555384-557323 GCF_001890085.2 Hipposideros armiger
AAACTTGATAAAGATTATAGTCTTTCACAGCTACTGCTCCTGGTGGGTGCCAGAATTCTGCAGAACCAAAGGCCCAGATCTCTGAATTCTAGTGGGCTTCTCTAATAGTTGCATACAAATTTCTGTAGGACTTCAACAAAAACAGACGTCTCAAGCTTCCTTTTCTAAACATATTTGGGTCAATATTACATTATTTTTTTCTCTCTCAAAATATAGTTCAACAAAAATTTTAACAAGATTATACTGACACAACATATAATCATAAAAGAAAGCTTGAAAAGGCAATTTCTATTAGAGGCTGCCAAAAAATAGAAAAGTAAGACCTCAAGAAAGTTGATATCATCTAGTTGAAGCTTCAGTGTCTTCCAGCCTCTAACCAAGATAAGACTGTTTATGAATCACACTAACGCCATCATAACCAACAAATGTGACCTGCATGGCCAGGTAAAGTTTCCTGTCGTAAGACTTGTTTTGAGTGAAGGACAATTACAATACATGCCTCCTAAAAGCATGAGTTAAATAACATCATGCACATCCTAAGCCTCCAAGAGAAGAATGAATGAATGTACCTTCAAAATGTAATCCAACAACACCATATAATATTAAAGGGCTCCTGGTCAGATAGTTGGGTCCTAATCTAAATATCTAGGTATTTGATGAGAAAAACACCACAAGGCCTAAGAGACCTGTGAAACCTTAACAGACCTTCCTCTTTGACCTACAACGATAAATAAGCAGAAAGAGTCCACAAGTAAAAATAACAAGAACAATGCCCATGTTTCCATAGAGTTCTTTAGGTATTTTTCCCAAATCAAAATCCCAACAGGGAGGCAATAATAGTAGAGGATCACGTCGCTTACCACTGGCCTTCCAAAAAAAAAAAATACTTACAGCCAAAACCAACTTGCTAATGAAAGTGAAAGCAAATCTCTTAGGTGGAGGTGGGGTAAAGGAGTCTAATCAAGCTTTTCTCCAGATCAAAGACATCAGCGGACACTCAGAAGTGTTCAAGGACAAGCTAAAGGATAACAAATACCTACCCAGTGTGCACTTGTGTTTGCAAACTTGAGAAAGGCAAAAAGGCATGCAGAGATTGAGAGACCACACTGAAGGGTGGCATGGGGCACATTCATTTATCAGCAGATCCTCGAGTTTCAGACTAATTAGCAACTAGGGAAATGGCATGACCAAAACTCTGTCTTAATATTATTAGATCAAAGTCAATGTCAGGTAGGTCTTATGACATCTGTACAAGAATTTGATCTCCTAAGATTCTCTTCCTATTGCTTCATCTACTAATTAAAATGGAAAGCTCTTAAAGCTTACTAGTTATAAAAAAAACTTAGCTCCTGACTCCTGTTTTATCAGATAAGCTATCAATGTTGAAAATTTACAAGTGAATGTATTACTTATATATGTACATCATTTCTAGCCTAGTAGTTCTTTGGACAAGTGTCCTATTACCATGAAGAAAAATAAAGAAGAGCTTCATCTCAATATAATTTGCTGTCTTTGGAATAAGTCTAAATATCCAAAGTTTTAGAAAGGATGCAATAGTGTATTTTCATTGTGTTATTTTTAGGGTATTTATTTACAGATAAAAGAAACCTCCCTAATATCTTAGGTTAGACATGGGTAGAGAAGAAAAGTATTAGGATGTAAAGTAATCCATATATAATGGTGCAAAAAAGGATTTCATTATCTCAGATGATATGGGGAAAATGTTAAGGATCAGAAATTATACAAGATTTCTTTCACATTCATGGTCAGTGGTAGAGTAGAATTAACGAAGCTTGTTGTTTGGATGGTCTATGTCAGCGGTTCTCAACCCGTGGGTTGCAACCCCTTTGGGGGTCGAACGACCCTTTCACAGGGGTCGCCTAAGACCATCGGAAAACAAAAAGATATTTACATTACGATTCATAACAGTAGCAAAATT
>NW_017731618.1:557468-563445 GCF_001890085.2 Hipposideros armiger
GATTTAATTTTAGCAAGACATTTCAAAGCCTTTCTCCTCTCATAGGTGGTGGGCGTGTGAAAATTGAGAGTGTGAAGCTGGATTTCAAAGAAAAGGCCCAAGCTAAAGTCGGCTCACTTGACAATGCCCACCATGTACCTGGAGGTGGTAATGTCAAGGTAAGATACAATGTCATGCGGTAACCTTGTCTTTTTTTTTTTTTTATCCTTCTGAAATACTCTTCATTCAAATGGGTCCCAGAGTGAGACCTGGACATCTGGGAAGTAGGGAATGGCAGAGCTGAATAGAAGTGAAATTAACCTCAGCTCTGGAAGAGGGAGAAAAGGCTAGGGGCCAGTGAAGATACCGGAGTTAACAAGGACTGATGCTTATTTTGAACAGATTGACAGCCAAAAGCTGAACTTCAGAGAGCACGCGAAGGCCCGTGTGGACCATGGGGCTGAGATCATCACGCAGTCCCCAGGCAGATCCAGCGTGGCATCCCCCCGACGCCTCAGCAACGTCTCCTCTTCGGGAAGCATCAACCTGCTTGAATCCCCTCAGCTTGCCACTTTGGCTGAAGATGTCACCGCTGCACTCGCAAAGCAGGGCTTGTGAATATTTCTCATTTAGCTTTGAAGTCATAATATTTAGGCATGAGCTCTTGGCAGGAGTGGGCTCTGAGCAGGTGTTATGTTCATTCCTTACAAACTATAAAATAAATAATCTCATTCCCAAACTCTAGTAATTGTTACAATTTTATAAAAAAACAACAAAAAAACATGAGTAGCATATGCAGAAATTGACTTGATTTCCATTTGCAACAGGAAGACACTGGCTTTACATGAGTACAATTGGACGGTTATTTTTGCTCTGCTCTGTTTTGCATGGAGTATTATTATTTTAAAAATTGCATTTTTACCTTTCATGTGCCTGATGGCTATCCACTACATTCTGAAAGGCCTTGTTAAAAATCAAAGCTGCTCATTTCACTATTCTGTTGCTGGGTGAAAAGATAGAAGCCGCCCATTGTAACTTATTACAGGTTAAATTAAATCAAGGAGTCTGACTGCAGGAAGGGAAGAGCATGTAAGAAATAAGTTGCTTTTTGGGTTTTTTTTTAAGTGTTATTTTGTATAAATGGGAAGAAAGATTCAATTAAGTTATTAACATTTGGGACCTGGATGATTATATCAGAGTATAAGTCAATTCAATAAATTATTTAACTAATTAAAAGATAGGTACAATGCATTTGAGCTGTGGTTGAGGAAGTGGTATAAAAGTGCTCTACTAGGAACGAAGCACTTTCATTAGGATGGACTCGTGTCTGATTAGAATGTCAGTTGATCAGCTAGATTTGTGTCCACACTACCAGTTTCACACCCCCTTTTCATCTGTTTGATACAGTATTATAGATATAAATATATATATATATATTTCTCTGTGGCCATTTGTGATACTTCCTCATATACTTGAATATTATACTTCCTTATTCACAGTATCTGTGTCTCCTGCACCCTTTGGTGTTGCAATTTTAGGTATGTGAAAGTAGATGTTAGCAGGGTTCGCTCCCTATTTAAAAAAAAATACATTTAAAAAGACAAAAAGTTTTAGCATGAAGTTGCTTTCTGTAACAACTCAAAGCTGTAACCCTGTTTTAGTGCCAGATACAAGTCTCTCCCATGATGCTAGAAAAATTTATTTTTCTTTGCTTTCACCAACATGGAGTTTGTGGGGGTGGGTCCAGTTATACATAAAAGGGTTTACAGATTGTTGGTTTAAGATTATAGATTTATCTCATTTTGAATCACGGAATAGTTTGGGTTTTATTTCTCCAATCATTCATAAAAGACGTGTTAAGATTTCTTCTTCCTTTTTTTTTTTTTTTCCATTTGCTAAAGTTGAAACTAATAGCGGGAATCTGGGACATGTTATCCCATTCTTCCAAATAGTACCTGCTTATTAAATTACCTGATACAAGGTATTTGGCTTCCTTACCCAAAGTAAAGATCCCTGGATCAGAAAGGAAAAATTCAGTATTTTGAGAAGCTATAACTACAAAATAACAAAACATTTGAGATACAGATATCTAAATCAGTTTTTTCAGGACTCCAACATTTCACTCTATAAAGGAATACTATATGACTTCACATTACTAATCAGTAGATAACGCTGTTCTAACTTTATATACAGTCTAGAAATCACAAATCAATTAATTCCTCTTAGAAATCATTCATCTTAGACTTATGAATAAGCAATGAATTAGTCAATGGCCTGAATAAGGCAATGACTTACCAGGCTGAGTGGGTGTATTTTAGTATTTTATCTATTCTTTTTCTTGCTCAGGGCTAGTGGGTTGGATCTGAACAATTACAGGCAGATGATCTGGTAGGTATTTGATTCTTTGAGCCAAATCAATTCCTGAATGTAAGGGAAGAAATGATGAGCATGGATGAGGCAAAAAGGAAGTACCATAGCATCTAAGAAAGCAGCCAAGAAATGCAGACAGAGATACATGGGTGCCATTTTGTGACTCATTGGATATCACCACCCATTTGATTTTCATAAAAGAAACTCAGAGCAAATGTGCACCATTCATTCTCAACTAAGAGCTTTTACATAGGCAAACATGTCTGAAGCTATTTATGAATCAGTTATTTTATACAATATTCGAAAAGTAAGAAACTACCAAATAGGACTATGGATGTGTCTATTTCCTGCCTAATAATTGCTGTGAGGTTTGATTTGACCAATCTGGGAGTTTTTTCCATCAGCTTCCCTTGAAATGTACCAGAAAATAAGAGAAGGAAGAACAGTCATGTGGGGACTTAAGGTATTTGCTTACATGTTTGATAGTATTAGGTAGTGGTTGAAGTTCTCTTGAAAGAAGTTAATAGCTGGTTAGAACAGTTTTAACAAGTGAAACACAAGTATTTTCACCTTGGCTTAAGCTTTTATAAAAGTTAAGAATAAGTGAACATGCTCTACATATTAAAATTCAGTTTCTTATAAATACACATCCAAAACAATGATTATATAAAGCTCTGTTATTAGATTGGGCGTTAACACAAGTGTTTATTTCAAACCACAGCAAAATTATAATAAGTGCTCTTCCTTTGTGTGGAAATGTGATTCTTTATAACCTTATCAAAAAGAAACTGATAATTTGTACCAGTAGAAGAGAGAAACACGCAGGATAAATGTCTTCTTATGGGGATCAGTGGTGGAGCCCATCTTGCCTTCGCTCTCAAGATTAACGGCACAAATTAAGCTTTTTGAGCACCACTCTTGTGGGGACATCCATACGCTGATCTAGAAATTAAAGCTTCATAGTTCCAATTCTAGATCTATTAATGCCAGTTTCTCTCTGGCTTTAGCCTTTGAGAACCTGTTTAAGGATACACAAGTAATCCAGAGCTGTGAAGAGTTAAAAGGCCAACTTCAATGAACTCATCTCCCTGGGTCACCTGCAACCAAGAATTGAATACCTTACAATAATGCAGGAAGGATCCGAGTTTATGATGAGTTTCAAAGGCCATGTTCACTTAGGAACCAACTCTCTCTGGATTCTCCTGCTGAGTTCCAGCAGGGTGATGGGCTGAAATCCCACCCACAAGCAAGACAACTGTGCAGCATCAACCAGGTATGGCTGAAGAGGTTTAAGAGAGAGCTTTGTTAAATGGAAGAATGGACTGATGGTAGTTGGCCTTCTCCACATACTCATATAATAATACAGCAGGAAATGGGATCATCAATCAAAATATAACATTGTGTCAGTATTATTAAAGAAATAATCTCAATGTGGTTGATTCTGACTTAGCTGTAATTATAATTTTTCTTACATTTTTTATGTCACAAAAGGAGGAATATAAACTATTCATTGGCCAAAGTAGCCAAAAAATAAATAAATAAATAATAATAAAAAGGTAGATTCATGGCTTGGAAAGGCAAATTTTAGGCATTCTTTGAAAGATTGATGTGCTAAAATCAGCATTGGTGTTTGTGTTTTTACGCCTAGGATTTTTAGACTTGGTGTGTAGGTTGAGGCCAAGTTCCTCTGCAGGAAAAATCTTATTTTTAAACTAAAAAATGTCAATCATGAAAAATCTACTTCAACTTTAGCAAAAAGAAAAAAAAAATCAACAAAAAGTATACTCTGTATGCTGGGATTCCAAGGTTCCAACACTCCGTTACAAATCTGTGGGGGGTTTCTTTCTTCTGATAATTCTAGAGCCTGTTACCATAGAAAGGCATTTCTTCAATGGCTGGTTGTAGTTAGTTCATGTTTTTCAATCAAAATTTGCAAATGTATTTGTTGCTGTATAGTGATTGTTTTGCAAAATAAAATTGCTTGTCATCTAATAGTTTCAGGTTGTCTCTTCTTNGTGTGGGAGATGCTGTTTTCATGTGTGTGTATGTATTTCAGTTTGGGTTCCTGGATATGTTGTTGTGTGTGTTGTGAGTCTGGATGTGTTTCTAGATTTTATGTGTGAGGTTGGGGGCTTGACCATATCTAAATTACCTTAAGCATTTTTTGTGTGATTCACACAGGTACAGATTGTTACCAAGAAGATAGACCTAAGCCATGTGACATCCAAATGTGGCTCTCTGAAGAACATCCGCCACAGGCCAGGTAAATAAATACTTTTTACTAGCTTGAGAATAATTACATTGGATTCGAGAAATTGACAATCAAAATTTGTGTTGTGAAATACCTAATTGGAAGGATGTTTCAGAATCCTGATACTTAATGCTTTTATTAATAGAAACTTAAGTTAGAAATTCGGGCATCTTCATTTGGAGAAGTAAACAATTACCACAAATAGGCAATATATTAGAGGACAGGTTAAAAATTCAAAGGTGTATAAGATACATTTATCTCTATGTACTCAACATGCTTATGGGAATTCTTTTGAAATATATAGCCTATAAAATACATTGGGACATGTATTCATACATAATTACATGAACTAAAAGCAGCATTTCTAAAGATTTTTTACAAAATTGTTTTTTTCTACATTATGTGAGATAAAGATTGTGCTTAAAGCTGAAGAGATTTATTGATCTGCTGGATTTCTCATATCCTATAGTAGGTCAACAAACACTGAATCCTCAGTACAATGCACTGCTTCCCCAACTTATTTGACCAGGACCTTTTGTTTTTCTAGAATATCTCATGAGACTAGTGCTATAAAGTAGAATTTATATTCATACCTGCCAGGGATTTTTCCCTCTTTGTAGTATGAATCAATGCATCAAGACTTTTCCAACAACCCAATAACATATTATGAGTCATTTTTTCTGAGTATCATGTATTATATATTTTTGCTAAATTCCACCTCTACATATACATATGTAAATAATGGACAATTGTCAAATATGTAACTTCCTTGAGAATATTTTGATATAATTTATATATATATATATCATTGAATTATAAAAGGACAAGAGGAAGCAATTGGTTTTAATCATCTATGCTTGGCATCTTAATTAAACCAGGTAATATATTATTTCTATTTATCATTGTCTCAAGTGTTATCAGAAATTAGGTATAAGAACAATTGTGAGCCAAATAAGATTTTTGACCATGAGAAGATTATTAAGAAGGATCTATTAGTTGAAAAACAAAGGTAATAAGGATACATTTCAAAGTGGATAAACATATTAGATGAAAAAAATGTCTAGAAATCAGACTTTACTTTGGCCAAAGGTATTCATAAAGCAAGTCAAGGAGTTAGAAACTACATCTATATATGGAATCTCCCTTACTAGTTTCAGAACTGCTACCTTTGAATTAGCTTCTGTCTCTCATGAGGCAGCACGGACATGGCCCCATACTGCCTGTCTTCACAGTTCCCCTGTCTATAACTCAAACCTACAAACATTTGGCTGACTTTGTGCTGCTGTGTCAAAAGTGTCCCTAAAGTAGGTGGTCATACTATTTTCTTACAGAATACAAAACAAAATATTGGATTCTTTAATTCCAGACAGTAAGTAT
>NW_017731618.1:569310-571010 GCF_001890085.2 Hipposideros armiger
TGCTGAAGGGCAAAGAACTACTTGACTATTGTAAACAATGCTGCAATAAGCATATATCTTTATGAAAAAGTGTTTTCAGATTTTTCACGTAGATACTCAGAAGTGGAATTGCTGGGTCATATAGTAGCTCTGTGCTTCATTTTTTGAGGCACTGTTTTCCATAGTGGCTGCACCAATTTATATTCACAACAGCAATGTATGAGGGTTCCCTTTCTCCACATCTTCTCCGACACTTATTTCTTGTCTTATTGATAGTAGCCAACCTTATGGGTGTGAGGTGGTATCTCATTGTGGTTTTGATTTGCATTCCCCTAACAGCTAGTGATGTTGAGCATTTTTTTATATATATCTGTTGGCCATCTGTATATCTTCCGTGGAAAAATGTCTCCTCAGGCCCTCTGCCCATCTCTTAATTAGATTTTTTTGTTGTTGCTGTCGAGTTGTATGAGTTCTTTATAGATTTTGGATATTTACCCCTTATCAGAGTTATCATTTGCAAATATCTTCTCCCATTCTGTTGGTTGCCTTTTTGTTCTTTTTTTCTGTGCAGAAGCTTTCCAGTTTGATATAGTCCCATTCATTTATTTTTGCTTTTACTTCCCTTGCCTTTGTGGTAAAGTTCACAAAGACCCTTTGAGACCAAGGTCCATAAGTTTAGTGTCATGCTTTCTTCTCAGCATCTTCAGGTCTTAGATTCAAGCATTTAATCCATTTTGAGTTATCTTTTGTGTGCAGTGTCAGATAGCAGTGAAAAAAAAAAAAAGAACTACTCGAGACAATATCACCAACTCTAACATCAAAAAGTTTAGTAGTTGCCAAGTAGTAGAAACTGGTGACTGATGGAAAAAATTTTGTTCTGGAAGCTTTCCAGACCTCATATCATTCTAACTTAGCTGAAGCCTACTTCCACTACCAATGGTATCATCATCTTCTATTCAGTCTTCTTTCGCTAATAAAGCAGATTTGGTACCTTCTAGCCAAAATCATTAGAGTTTCTTTTTAATAACTTTTTTTTTTTAATTAGCATCCACATTGTCCTTCTAGGAAGTCTTTAAACCACAAGGGATTATGGTACTTATTTGTCTGGTAACATGAGTCACAATGAAAGTCTTATTTCCTTTTTATTAACTAAGAAGCAAAGGAGAATTTACTTGCCTTGAGAAGAGACAAGTAACTCAGATATAATAATGTAGGATGACAAAATAACCCTCTATGTAGTGTATGGGGGGAGGGGGGGAGGGAATGTTCCTCTTGTTTTTTACGATGGGGAACTCACTTGTAGAACTACAACCCAAATAAATCAAAGTTGGAATATTGTCAAAAGTACACAGCCCAGCAACCTAGAATTGTTTCATAATACTGTCCTCCCTAGGTTTTCCTGAGCATGTTGAAAAAGGATCATAGACACACTCCTAAAAGCCCCCTTTCTGCTCTCATGCCTTTCTGTCACAAATACACCACAGCTTTTCCCATATCTACTTCAAATTTCATTAAAATCTCCTGCCCCAGGACCGGTTGAGGTAATAGACTGTGGCTTCCAGATGTGCTGTGCTGGCCTGAACAGTGTTTTAAACTCAAAGAAACTTCAAACACACACACACACACACACACACACACACACACACACACACACACACACACACACACACTACCAGCTTTGGATCTTTGAAAAGTTAAAAGATTTGGCAGCAGTGAGCCTT
>NW_017731618.1:573433-574748 GCF_001890085.2 Hipposideros armiger
AATTTTTAATAATCATCAATGTATTTGGAAATTATTAGGAAAATTGGATAAACTATTTCTACAACAGACATCACTTGACAAGTAATTTCATAATTCATATTTTTTAAAGAATAAAAGAAGTTTTTCTAATGTATATATTAACTTATGATAGTATACAAATTGCTAAATTTTTTTTTTCTTAAGCTGAGCCATATCCTGCCACCTGTTGGCAGCTCAGCAGCTGCTCAGCTCGGGCCGGGAATCGAACCGCTGTTGCTCAGAGCTCAAAATCTTGAGCAAGCTCTTAACCAACTGAGCCACTCGGCCAGCCCCCAATGGCTAAATATTTTAACATCACCCTTGCTTCCATCACCATACAGCTTTCTTAAAGGCTGTTTTTCTTTCTCTTTTATGACACCAATAACTGAATTAAATTTCTTGCTTTTATTATAAGCATGGCATGTCACTTAGATTTTCCTTATGAAACAAAGATCTGCAATTCATAGCATAAAATATAAGAATGTCTGATCAAGCCTTAGATGTGGAATGCACACTTCAGATAGTCTTATTTGACTTTCGATATTAGTAAACAAAAACATATTGATTTTCATTAGCATCAGAAAACTAAGACACAGATAGATACCAGGATGACTTCTCAGATGCTTTTCTGCTTTAACTGTAGAAAAATCAGGAAGCACTCATTATACAGTCACCCAAGTACCAAGACTTGGTCCTTTCCTGGGTAACCAATGTGTTGACAAGCATGACTCATATGAATTGTGATCAAAACAGAAATTTATTTTTGTCTCTCACAATTCCTTTAAACCTCACGGAAGAAATCTTCCCCTGCCTCAAGCTGAAGACTTGGGCACACTCAGGACTTTTTAATCACTCTCAGATAATAAAATTCCTCTGGTTATAAAAAGAATCTCAATTATAAAAAAAGAGTCTCAATTCAGAAATGAAAATGTCCAGCCCATGGGAGAGTCAAAATCCTGAAAACGATGGTGTAAGATCTGTACTCTTCCTGGGCATGGATTGGTTTTGGCTGCAAGCCTGCACTGGGAGTGGGGGATAGCCCTTCTGTCTTCTCTTTTGCTTCTCCCTGATAGATGCTGTTTTTGCTCCCTTTGGGTATAAAACTGGGTGAATAAGGAGAAGTAAGGGAAGGTGGTTTAAGCTTTTTTTCCCCCTCTTTCTCAGTGAGCACTCACTCTCATTCTGCTGAGGCTTCTCCCCCATCCAGGCAGCCTTACTAACTGGGACATGAGACAGCTTTCTCCATCTCCATCTCCTCCGTGGCCCTCTTTGGCCCTCATCTATTACCTACCTACTA
>NW_017731618.1:578259-609700 GCF_001890085.2 Hipposideros armiger
CAGGCTTTAGTAAGTATATGAAACCACTCAATAGAATGTCAGGGGTTAAAAGAAAGTGATTAATGTCTGTTTCATTACTTATTCATTTGTTGATCTTAGATTGAATCGTTTAACCAACCCTCCCAGACACAAAACTGAAGATAATAATTCTTGCTATGTCCTCGCATTTTAGCCAATTAGATTAGCAGGGTGATTTGTGATTCTCAGATAAAAATTACTGAGTTTTCTTATTTACACATTATAAGAGTAGCGGATGAATAAGTTGATTAACTTAAAACCCGCTGCCTTCTTGGCCAGTCTGGAAAACCACAGTACATTAATTTTGGTTACATAATTTATTTTTATTTCTTCTCTAGATAGACTTTAATGCATTATACAATCATGCAATCATTTGTGCATAATCTCCTTTGAATGGTGCTCTATTTTGATCTGATGCCTGTTTTTGCACATACATGCATATGAGCACACTCTTAATATTCTGTATTTTATGATGCATCCATGCTTAAAGTAAGTTAGTTTTCAATTTCGTGGTAAATGGGAAGTTTCTGACAGCTCCAGAATGAAGGGAGGAGGCTAAGTTTGCAGGCTAGCTCTTTACAGCTGGTTTGTAGTTCCCTGTTACATTGCCTGTGCTTTCGTTCCTGATACCAGAGGAATCATTCTGATCTAAGCATCATGGTACTTGATTAGAGAAGGACATTCACAGCAATACACTTACTGCAAAGCAAGAAAAACTCAAGAGGAAGTGGGGCATTTACCTATGCTTTGCAAGGAAAATTTTCACCAATAAAAAAAAATCATATTAGTGCATAAATGAGTGGCTTCCACTCTTTTTAGAACAGGGGTTGAATACAGGAGAGTAAGTAGAATACTTCCTCCTGAACCTCAAACCCACATCCAATGTCATTCCCTTTTTATAGCAAAATTTCTCACCCATCTTCTCTAGAGGGACATCCAAGTTTCATAGACTCAATTTCGTACATTTGAGGGGAAGATCTTAGCTGTGATATCAGCGAAAGAAGTAAACATTGAAAGAAGTCTGTTTGGTTGGTTTTAAAAAATGTGCTAGAAAAATAAAGATTAAAATGACCAAATGTGGCACAGCACACATTGTGGAACAAGATGAAACACCTTGTAGTGTCAAAGGTGTTTCAATCACTGGGTGCCATTATTCTCTATACAAGACACTTGACTGAATCTGTTTTGTGTCTGAACCAATGGCTAGCTCAGCTATTTCTGGTACCCCAGCTGCGACACCTACAAGAGGAATCCATAGCAACCATTCCTTGATTGGTGGTATTTTTCTAACTCACTAGGCTGCAATCCTAACACTATCAGAAAGAAAATTTCCCAAATTATTCTTTTAAAGAACTGAATACTTTTCTTGCCAGCTGACATATTTTCTTCAGGAGACAAATGTCTTTCTTAGGCAGATAGTCTAAGTAATATCTCTAAATGTAAAGGGTGCTTGTCTGTAATGGAGGGATTCTATAAACTTTTATAAAGCATGATTGCTATGTGTGTGATAAGTCAGTCTTTTAGTGTCATTTCCTTAAAAAAGACAAACAAGACTAATGATCTCTAATACAAATTAGTAGTTATAAACTGATGACCAGCAGCTAAGAAGCAGAATTACATTACACAATCACTGCTAGTATTTTCATCAATCTATATTCCGACGCATAAAGGTAAATTATGGCTCTCATTGCTTATCATGTTTTTAAGGGAATCAAAGTTTATTAAAAGTTATTTTCAGGGCCGGCCGAGTGACGCGATGGTTAAGAACTGGCTTGGGACGCCAGAGGGCCCCGGTTCGGATCCCACATATGAGGGCCAGTGACACTGCCCTCCACAGCTAAGATGCTGAACAACAGCTCAACCTGGAGCTGGGCTGCCATGAGTCGCCGGCGATGGCGTAGGCTGCAGCCCCTGCGGCAGTGGGTTGCCATGGGCTACAGTGTGTAGCCAGCAGCCAGCAGCCGCAGTGAGCGGCCGTCCAGAAGCCGGTGACTGATCTGCCTTGCCAGAGAAGAGCGCAATGATGGTGCCAACTTGGGCCAGTGAAGCAACATCCTCCACAACTAGATTGAAGAACAAAACGACAGCAACTTGTCTGTTCCCCTTCCCCCAATTCCCCAGCACTGTTCCCATCCCCCCAATTCCCCAATAAAAATCTTTTTTAAAAAAAGTTATTTTCAAATGTGTCTTACATGCTTTGATACATTGCTTCTTTTAATCTTCAGAATAATTATCAGATAAATATCATTATGTCCATTTCATGTTAAGGAAATAGAGACTTATAGGGCTAATTGAGCAGT
Organism: Hipposideros armiger; assembly: GCF_001890085.2. NCBI lineage: Eukaryota > Metazoa > Chordata > Mammalia > Chiroptera > Hipposideridae > Hipposideros > Hipposideros armiger. Next base: position 580,578 of record NW_017731618.1, read on the forward strand.
GAATTACATGGATCTCTCTGATTGGAAAACTCATAGTTTTCCCACTAAAGTATGCTGCATTCCAGGAAGGGTTTTATCTATTTCTATTAAAAGAACATATTAAAATTCACTGTTTAATTTTTGTTACAACAGTCAACCTGATCCTGAAAAGAAACAGCTGTAGAATGAAAAGAACATGAGCTTTCTAATCTTGGCCTTACTGCTTATTAGTTATGTAACTTTGGGTAATTTACTTAATTTTTTTCTGCCTCAGTTTCATCGATTGTCAAATAGAGACATTTCTAGGCATTGTACATTAAAAAAATGATTAAATTAAAAGTGAATGAATAGCTCAGAATTGTTGGGAATTTAATTTTAAAATATTTTTATTAAAGTATAGTTGACATACAATATTATATTAGTTTCAGGTGTACATCATAGTAATTCAACATTTATATACAATGTGATCACCATACTAAGTCTATTAATCACCTGTTATCATGCAAAGTTTTCTGTTTCTGTGAGTCTGTTTCTGTTTTGTTTGTTTATTTCGTTCTTTAGAGTCAACATATAAGTGAAATCATATGGTATTTGTCTTCCTCTGTTTGACTTATTTTATTTAGCATAATAAGTCCATCCATGTTATCTCAAATGGTTAAGATTTCATTCTTTTTTATGGCTGAGTAAACATATTAAATATATGTACTGTAATTTCTTTATCCAATTGTCTATTGATGGGCATTTAGGTTACTTCCATATCTTGGCTATTGTAAATAACTCTGCAATGAATATAGGGGTGCGTATGTCTTTTTGAATTAGTGTTTTGGATTTCTTCAGATAAATATCAGAAGTAGACTTGCTGAGTCATAAGGTAGTTCTATTTTTAATTTTTTTAAGGAAACTCCAAACTGTTTTCCATAGTGGCTGTACCAATTCGCAATCCCACCAACAGTGCATGAGGGTTCACTTTTCTCCAAATCCTCTTCGACACTTGTTTTTTGTTGACTTATTGATGATAACCATTCTGACAGGTGTGAGGTGATATCTCATTGTGGTTTTAACTTGCATTTCTCTGGTGATTAGCGAAGTGGTACATTTTTTCATATGACTATTGGCCATGTATATGTCCTATTTGGAAAAATGTCTATTCAGGTCCTAGGCCCATTTTTAAATTGGATTGTTTGTTATTTTGATGTTAACTTGCATGAATTATTTATAAATTTTGGATATTAACTCCTTATTGGATGTATCATTGGCAAATACCTTCTCCCATTCAGTAGGTTGTATTTTCATTTTATTGATGGTTTCCTTTGCTGTGCAAAAACTTTTTTAGTTTGGTGTTGTCCCATTTGTTTATTTTTTCTTTTGTTTCTCTTGCCCAAGAAGATAGATACATCAGAAAAAATATTACAAAGAGCAATGTCAGAGAGTTTACAGCCTATATTTTCTTCTAGGAATTTTATGGTTTGGGGTCTTACATTTAAGCTTTTAATCCATTTTGAGTTTATTCTTGTATATGGTATAATAAGGTAGTCTAGTTTCATATTTTTATATGTATCTGTCCAGTTTTCCCAACACTGTTCAGTGTGTTGCTGAATTTGGTTTGGTAGTATTTTGTTGAGGATTTGTGAATCTAAGTTTATCAGGGATATTGTCCTATAATTTTCTTTTTTTATATAATGTTTTTGTCTGGCTTTGGAATCAGGATAATGGTGGCCTTGTAAAATGAGATTGGGAACCTTCCCTCCTCTTGAATTTTTTGGAAGTTTGAGAAGGATCAGTATTGATTCTTTCTTGAATGTTTGGTAAAATTCACCCGTGAAGCCACCTGATCCAGGTCTTTTGTTTGTTGGCAGTTTTTTTATTACTGATTCGATTTCATAGTAGTAATCAGTGGATTCAGGTTTTCTGTTTCTTCTTGATTCAGTCTTGGAAAATTGTATATTTCTAGGAATTTATCCATTTCTTTCAGATTTTCCAATTTGTTGGCATATAATTTTTTTGTAGTATTTTCTTACAATCCTTTGTGTTTCTGTGGTGTAGTTGTCACTTCACATTCATTTCTGATTTTATTTATTTGGGTCCTCTCTCTTTTTTCTTGATAAGTCTGATTAAAGGTTTACCAGTTTTGTTTATCTTTTCAAAGAACCAGCTGTTGGTTTCATTGGTCTTTTGTATTGTCTTTGTAGACTCTGTTTCACTTATTTCCACTCTGATATTTACTATATCCTTTCTTCTATTTACTTTGGGCATTGTTGTCCTTTTTCTATTTCCTTTAGGTGTGAGATTAAATTGTTTATTTGAGATTTTTCTTGTTTCCTGTGGTATTGATATGAATTGCCCTCTCAGGACTGTTTTCGCTGTGTCCCATAGTCTTTGAGTTGTTGTGTTTTCATTTTCATTTGTCTCAAGGTATCTTTTGGTTTCTTCGTTGATCTCATTGTTAACCCATTCACTGTTTAGTAGCATGTTATTCAGCCTCCATGTTTTCTGTGTGTTTTTCAGCCCCTCCTACCAGTCTCAACATGGCTTCTTCTTTATATCTTTAGTTATAGGACTTCTGTTCATCTAGTCTTCAGATGGTTCTCCCAGTTGATTGTTGTATAATTTAGTTGTAATTTTGGTGTGGTCATGGGAGGAGGTGAGCACAGCATTTACCTACTCTGCCATCTTGACCACACTCTGAATTTTGAATTCAAATTACAAATGCTCCTACAGATCAAATTCCCCTCCTTTGGGGAGGAAGTGCTGCCCAAGTCACACTGCTGGGTTCTTTGGAAGCAGATTCCCAGATGCAGTTTGGGTACAAGAAGTAATTGTTGTATTCAGTGTGGAACAGAGAAAGCTCTCTCTGCTGGGGGCAGGTCAGTGTCTGGGGCTTGTGATGCTGCCATGTGACTGAGGCATGGACAGAAGCTGCTGCCCTGGGAAAGTGAAAGTGACACAGCAACAGGGAGAAACTGCAGCAAGACTATTTCTCCCTATTCCCTAAGAAGCCTAGCATTGCTGGGTCTCTTCTCACACTAATGTTCATTATTACATATTGCAGGGCATGCTAATGAAGGTATTTCTGAAATTTCAGCCAGTTACACACAAACAACTCTTCATTAACAAGAAAATATCATTAGAATACTTAAGTGCAAATATGACATTTCCACATTTTGAAAAAATATACTTTTTTAAATAGAAAAATTTATTTTCTCTAAATTGACCCTGTGCAGAAACAGTTTAGACTCTGGGAAATCATAAATCTCACCATTCTTTTAACAAGTGGTGGGATAAAGGAAAATTTTTTATAAATATATTTTTCTACATTTAAGGGGGAAAATTAAATTGATTGATAGTTCTTTAAGGTGTTGCTGAGCATTTTTACCTTAATAAAATAAAGCCTCATTTATTACAAAATAATATGAAATGGAAACTTACACATCTTCACCATCATAATAATTATGACCATGTGCATAATAACTAAGGCCGAGGATTAAAAATATTTCAAGCCATACCAATGTTAAAGAAATGAATAATCAGTGACTCAGCAAACATGGCTCCCAGCATCATGACACTTTCATACTCTTTAAAGAGAAACATGTAATTGTTTATAAAACAAGAAAAAAAATAGCCTTTAAGATATTGAGGTTTACCTGAAGTACAATATACATATGTCCTCTTGTCTTCTTAAATCTCGAAAAGAAAAGGTTTTTGTACTCCTGAAACAGAACTGTTAGTCAGTTGATAGGTATCAGAGGGCTGGTATGAATTCCTCTGTTGAAGCCATTGAAATTAAAGACAAAACAGAGATCTGGCCTATTAAGGGACTGGCCATTCATGTATTATGATTTCAAATAAGTGAATCTTAAAGCAATGTCAGAAGCCAGCATCCAGCCCCAGCCTCTGGAGGCATCTGTGAGTAACTCTGTGTCACTCTGCCCTGTGTTTCAGGGATGTGTTGACTAACAAGCCCTAACAAGATGCCAAGTGGAAAAGAAAAAATTATATATAAATGCTATAGCCATTTCACCACAAAACTACAAGATTTATATAACATCCCCTCTGAGAATTACCAGAACTGCTGTTTGTTCATCTTTCCCAGTGTCACTCCATGAAGAATAACCTTGGATTGCAACATCAAGACAAAGTGAAAAGGAAGTCTAAATATTATGTTGCTTTGTACACCTGAAATTAATAAAAACAAAACTGAATTTAAAATCCAACCTTTAAAAAAATAAAAAAAAAACAACCAACCAAACAAACAAACAAACAAACAAAAACGATTTAAAGAGCCAGGTAGACCAATGGATTTTAATGTAATCAAGTAAAAAAGCTTAGCTGCATAAAAATCAATAAATGCGAGAATGAATGAATGAATGAAAAAGTGAGTAAATAAGCAAGTAAATAAATACATAAGTATATAAATAAATACTTCGACCAAGATTGGATCGGGGTGGGTTGTGAGAAACATTCTCACAGCTATATCAGTGGTGAAGCCCTACGGAAGGAACTGCTTTATTATAAGGTTTCTCAAAACTCCATTCTTTAAAAGATATTCCTTTGATTTCTCTGAGAACTTCAAGCATGCCTGCCCCCTAGGGTGGCTTCAGGTTTCTGCATTGCAGATTATTTTTTCTCTGAAACATTTTTGTTGGAGGGTTATCAAGCAGACATTTGGATTAAGGTCAATACCTGTATTATTTTAGACTGTGCACTGAAACTCAGTCATCTCTTATTCAGCCTGTACTGTCTAAGAGGAATATCCACTATTATGTGATCAGTACATTAAAATACCCTGTACTTTTCCAACTACAAAAAAAAAAAAGACTAAGCTACAGAAGCATTTATTTGAAAGGCTAAAAGGCTATGTCATCAGGTCAAAAGAATGCTGTACTAATAATAGAGTAGAACAGGAGCTCTTCCAAGTGCTTTACCTATATTGTGGCTATTTTAAAATATGTCTGCAAATTCTTTGACACTCCTCCCACCAAGAGGTGAGATCTGTGTTGCTTCCTCTTGACCCTGGACGACCTTGATGACTTACTTGTAACTAATAGACTGCAGCACAAATTTTCTGCATAGCTTTTGAGACTAGATGAGGAAAAGCTGTGCAGCTCCCACCTGGTTCTCATGGGACCCTCTCTCTAGGTGAAGTCATCTGCAAAAGGTCCGACAACCTTAAGACTGGTCCTCAGAAGAGGTGGTGTATATCGCTCCAGTGGAAGGATGGAGCTGAGCTCCCAGCTCTCGGGCAGCATCAACTGTCAGCCATGTGAGTGAGTCCTCTTGGGCATCCAGATCATTTAAATCTTCAAATAACCCTAGTCCTAACCCAGAGCTAACAGTAACTGCATGAGAGAGTCTAAATGAGAACTACCCAGCTGAGACTTCCCAAATTCCTGACTCACAAATCATGAGCACAATAAAACGGTTGTTTTAGGCCACTAAGATTTGGACTAATCATTTGTTATGCAACAGTTTTAACTAGAAAATACATTGACTCATTTCATCTTCACAACAACCTTATAAAACAGCCACTCTATTACTCTCATTTTTCAGATGAAGATAATGACCCCCAGAGATGTTAAGTGGCATTAACATGGCTTGTGAGCTCCAGTGCTGGGATTTGAATCCCGGGTCCTTGCTCTTAAAGATCTTGAAATGGTTGTTATCATATCTGAACTTCTGTGCCATTTCAAATCCTCTTGACCTCACCTGTTTCTGGAGCCAGTGACACTTGTTCCAGCTCTAGTCACTTCTGCAGAGACCAGTACTGTGTCGACTCTTGCCAACCTCACCTTGGCTAATGCCCTGGCCACACACACATGTAATGATCCAGGATCCCTGGTGCTCCTGAGGCCTGAGAAGCTGCAGGACCCTCTCTGAGCCCACACAGGGGTATTCAGGGACTATGGAGGAACTAACACTCCACAGAGCAAACCTCACCTCCAGATAAACTTTTCTCCCTTCCTTCTGTCCATACACTCCACTGAGAAGCAGTTACTCTGAGAAGTAGGTTCTCAAAGGTCAGTTTCCAGTTCAAGCAATCAATTGCATTTGATACAAAGTAGTCTTCAGCTTGGTAATGCACCATCCTATTAGCTTTGCCTCCTTCCACTGGTCATCTATTTTTAGTTAGTTCATGCCTACCCCCTTGAATTGTACTCCCTTATAAAAAGCAACACATGGCCAAGATATTAGCCAGAGCATTTTCATTAAATTATTATGCCTATATATACATAAAATATATAGCATTGTTTTGCATATTTTAAACTTTAAAAATAAATAGTATTATACTGTAAGATCACTCTGCAAGTTGTTTTGTTCAATAAACACTGTATTTTTGAAATTTTCAAATACATAAAACTATACATCATACATGTTAAATGCTATATATTATTCCATTGTGTGAATATGTCATAGATAATCTATCCTTTCTCCTGTATATGGACATGCATAGGAAACTTAGAATTCACTACTAAAATATTGGTGTGATGAGTAATTGCTGTTCTTATATTTTTGTGCACACATGTGATAAATCCTTCAGGGTTTACTTAGAGAATTGTTGGACTGAAGAGTGCACATATTTCAATTTTACTAGATATTGCTAAATTAGTCTCTAAAATGATTTTATAAGTTAAACCCTCATTGGCAGTCCTACATGTTCTTGACAAAATTTGGTATATCAGGCTATTTTCAAAGGCTTTATTTTTAAATCAAAGTTAGGTTTACAAAGTTAAGAGGAGGAAAGTACAGAAATTTCTCATGTATCCCCTGTCCCCACACATGCATAGCCTCCTCGTCATTAATATCTCCATCACAATGGTACATTTGTTACAATAGATGAACCTATACTGATACATCAACGTCACCTCAAATCCATAGTTTACTTCAGGGTTCACTCCTGGTGTTACACATTCTATGGGTTTGCACAAATGTATATTGACATGTATCCATCATTACAGTATCATAAGCAGCATTCTCACTGCTCTAACATTCTCTGTGGTCCGCTTATTCATCTATTCCCCCTCCCCAACCCATCAGCCACTTATATTTTTACTGCCTCCATATTTTTGCCTTTTCCAGAATGTCATATAAGTGGAATCATACAGTGTATAGTGTTTTCAGACTGGCTTCTTTCACTTAGTAGGTGAATTTAAGTTCCTCCGTGTCTTTTCGCAGGGATGTCCAGGAAAGGACTCAGCCTGGGGCAGCAATGACTGGGTTCTTTTCTCTGCGCAAGAAAGAATTCATTTGGAGAAATACCAAGGAGTGTGATTGCTGAACCTCATGCTGAAAGTATGTTTAGTTTTGTAAGAAACTGCGAAACTGTCTTCCAAAGTGGCTGTACCATTTTGCATTTTACATTCCCACCAGCAATGTATGAAGTTTCCTATTATTCCACAAACTCACCAGCATTTGATATTCTGGATCTGGGCCATTCTAGTGGGTGTGCAGTGATATCTTATTGTTATTTTAATTTGTATTTCCAGGATGACATACAATGTGAAGCATCTTTTAATATGCTTATTTGCCATCTGTCTATTTTCTTTGATGAGGTGTATGGTAAGGTCTTTGGTCCATTTTTTGAGTTGGTTGTTTTCTTATTGTTGAAAGTGAGAAGTTCTTCATTTGTTTTGGATAACAGTCCTTTCTCAAATGTATCTTTTGCAAGTATTTTCTTGCAGACTATGGCTCGTCTTCTCATTCTCTTGACATTGTCTTTCACAGAGTGGAAACTTTCCATTTTAATGAAGTCTAGTTCATCATTTTTTTTTTCATGGATTGTGTTTTTGGTGTTTAATCTAAAAAGTCGTTGACACACCCAAGATCAGCTAGGTTTTTCCATATGTTATCTTCTAGGAGTTTTATTCTTTTGCATGTTATATTTAGGTCTGTGATCCATTTTGAGTTAGGTTTTGTGAAGGACATAAGGTCTGTGTCTTTGTGTGAATCAGTTATTTGCATATGGATGTCCAGTTTTTCCAGCACCATTTGTTGAAGAGACATCTTTACGACTTGTATTGTTTTGGTTCTCTTGTCAAAAGTCAGTGGCTATATTTATGTGGGTCTATTTCTAGGCTGTATTCTGTTCTATTGATCTATTTGTCTGTTCTTTAACTAATACAACATTGTCATGATTACTGTAGCTTTATAGCAAGTCTTAAAGTTGGTCCTCTAACTTCGTTCTTCTTCAGTATTGTGTTGGGTATTCTGGGTCTTTTGGCTCTCCACATCTACTTTAGAATCAGTTTGTTGATATCCATAAAATAACTTGCTGGGATGCTGACTAGGATTGCATTGAATATACAGATCAAGTTGGGAAGAATTGACACCTTGATAGTATTGAGTCTTCCTATTCATAAACAGGAAATATCCCTTCAGTTATTTATTTGCTCTTTGATTTCGTTCATCAGAGTTTTGTAGTGTTCTTCATATAGATACTGCACATGTTTTCTTAGATTTATACCTATTTCATTTGGGGGAGTGTTGTTGCAATTGATATTGTGTTTTTAATTTCTAATTTTACTTGTTCATTGATAGTATAAAGGAAAGTGATTGACTTTTGTAGATTAACCTTGCATCCTACAACCTTGCTATAATCACTTATTAGTACCAGGAGTTTGTTTTTGGTTTTGTTTTTTGTCAATTCTTTTGGATTTTCTCTGTAGATGATCATGTCATCTGTGGACAAAATTTGATCTCTTCATTCTTAATCTGTATACCTTTTATTTCTTTTTCTTGTTTTATTGTATTAGCTGGAATATATCAGGCTTTTTAAGGTTTTCAACTTTATGTATTTTGAGAGGAATTAAATTGTTTTTATTTATACTTCCCAGGTAATTGACGAGGTTAAACATATTGATTCTTGAGATTATTGATGAGATAGGAGCATATTTTCATTTCTCAAATTCTTTGTCATTGTTTATTGATTTTTAAATATATTTTAATGTATTCTAAATCCTAATCCATTGTTGATTAAATGCAATGCAGATATCTTTTCACAGTCTAGGATGTATACTTTCATTTTTATGGGTCTCTCATTGCAGAGAATATTTAATATTTTTGAGTTATCTATATTTTCATATATATCTTTAACTTTTTGAGTCTCTTAGTAGAAAGATTCAAAGGGTTTATAAGAAACCAAGAGACCAAAAAACCTATTTCTTTTATAAAAATTAAAAACTTTGCTCTTCACGTTTTGGTTTTTAACTAATCTTGAACTTATTTTTTGGTAGGATTTCAGATAGGAATCTCAATTTACTTTTTTCTCACTACAGACAACACATTTCACTGTGCCATGTGATTTCCTCATATTTCATTTTTTGAACTGTTTATTTTGTTCTCACTAATTTTTCTATTCCTAAGTCATTATTAACAACATTGTCTTAATTTACCATATATTATACAGCCTTGTGATTTCCCCAAACATCTCCATCTTTTTCAAATCTATCTTGACTCTTCTTGACTCCTTGCTCTTCTATATGAATTCTATGGAGATTTCTTAAGATTTTATGAAAAATCCCAAAATAACATTGGATTTAAGGAGTAACAAGGCACCTTTATGAAAATGAATCTTGCTACCTAGGAACATGGTATTTTTGCAAGTCTTTATGCCATTAAATAATTTATTGTATTATATTCCACTGATTTCTTAAATGTTTTTATTAGATTTATTCCTGGAAGTCTTATAGATTTCCTTGCTATTCTCTAGGTTGAATAGATAAACCTTAAAGCAAATAAACATGATATTCAGAGAATTATAAATTTTATAAAGTAAAAAATAGAAGGATATAATAGAACATGACTGGAACACAACAGGGTGGACTATTTCAAGCAGGTTACTAAATGGTCTTATGTGAGGAAGTTATATTTTCTCTGACACCTGAATGGTGAGAAGGTGCTGACCCTATAAAGATATGAAGGAAGGAAAAGCAACAATACAAGGTCCTTGAAGGGCCAGTGTATCTACAGCAAAGTAGAGCAGAAAGAGTTATTGTATATGCAATTAAATCAGATTATGGAGAACCTTGCAAACCAGAGTAAGGAGCTTGGATAAGAATAGATTATAGGTTTGGAAATTGGTTCTGACCACTGAGAGGTGACTGGGACTGCCCTCTTTGGAGAGATCAGCTATGTGAGTTATGGACACCCAAGACACATGGGGTATATCAATTTGTGCATAATGGGAGTGACCTCAAAGTGACTGTGGCCTCTCCCTCTAAATCCAAAACTGTGGCATCAGTGTACTCATTCCACACTTCTGACTGATAGACCCATGACAAGGGCAATCATGCTTCACCTTCAAATTCTAACGAGTTGCCATAAAATTTCTTGCACTTGCCAAAAACTATTTTTATTAATTACTGTGAGTGTTTATATTACTACTAGCTCTCATATCCTTACACAGCATTCTGGATTCTACTTACAGAAACAATCTTTTCCAAAACCCACCCAGAGTTCTCCCCTGCCCTGCTTACCTGCCAAGAATGTTTATTTATATCCTCATCTGCTCACTTGACATCTGGCCACTATTAAAATTCTCCCTTCCATTTAAAAGAGAAGATAACCTTGAAGACTCACATATGTTTAGCTACATCTGTCTGGATCTTCAATTTCCTTTCACATGCTTCCTAAGGCCCAGTAAACAGTTTCCTCTTCTGGCCCAAGACCACTCCACCACTGGGCACCATCTTTAGAAAAGCTCCACATCCAATGCAACGTCTTGCTCAGTGGGATGATGATATCCTGCAGTTGATTACAATAGAGCTGGTTTATTAACTGAGATGGTGTAATTGGCCAGATTGACTTAGTTCTTAGCTTTCCTCAAACAGTGTTCATCTGAATTGAAAATCAAATGTATAAAATAAGGCAGTGTAAATGGAAAGTATTTAGTGAGGACAGGTTTCTTCCCAGAAGCCAAAAAATATATATTTGAAGGTTTTCAGTGGGTTTATGAGAGGTAGAACATCATGGTAATCTTGATTCTCCACTAAGATGTTATTTTGAAAACTGATCTCGATACTGGTTTTTATAGATTTCTTCTACTCCCATGTGACTCATTGCCTTAAGGGTATTTGAGAATGGAAAGGGCCATTAGCTCTTTTTCATCTATTATCATCAACAGAACAATTACTACACATATGTCCTTGAGCAGCTCCCCTCCACATGACTCATAGTAATTCTTCTAAACTCTCACAACTACACAGGACTAAGTATTAGAGTAGAAAATTGGGGCAGAACTTTGAAGCCAGACTTCAGTTTCTTTTATCACTTACTGTGTAACCTCAGGCAGGTTATATAACATTTCTGTGTCTCAGTTTTCTCTTTAAAAGTAGATAGCAGGGTTTTGGGATCAATTGGCTGATGTACTTGAAAGAGACCTTGACATGTAACAAGTATTCAGTACATCCACCCAATGGAATATCACTCAGCCATGAAAAGGAAGTAGCTATCAAGCCACAAAAAGACATGATGGAAACTTAAATGTATATTGCTAACTAAAAGAAGCCAGTCTGGAAATGTTACATATTATATGATTCCAACTATGTGACATTTTGGTAAAGGTAAAACTATAGAGACAGTACAAAGAATAGTGGCTGCCAGGAGTTGGGAGGTGGAACACAGAGGATTTTTAGGACATGAAATTATCTTATATCATTGTGATGATGGATACATAACATTATTTGACAAAACCTATAAAACTATACAACACAAAAAGTGAACTCTGTAGTAAACTATAGATTTAGTTAATAATAATGTATCAATGCTGGCCTGTCAAGAATAATTTACCAATGCAAATTGTTAATAATATTGGGTTGTCAGAAAAGTCATGACGTATTTTTTCTGTTTTTCGTTAAAAAAAAAATGCATTGTGACTTTTCTGACAACCCAATAGAAGAAACTGTGGGCTGGAAGAGAGAAAGTATATGACACCTGTATACTATATATACAGTATATATAGTATATATATATGTACTTTTTTTTTTTAGCTGAGCCATCCTGCCACCTGTTGGCAGCTCAGCAGCAGCTCAGCTGGGGCCGGACTCGAACCGCTGTTGCTCAGAGCTCAAACCTTTGAGCGAGCTCTTAACCAACTGAGCCACTCAGCTGGCCCTCGACACCTGTATACTTTAAAAAATATTTTCTGTAAACCTAAAACTGTAGACTAGTAGAAATAAACTCTACTACTAATCATTTTCTTAAAACCTCAAGAAGATTTATATAAATTGTTTTGCAACAGCATATAGATTAGTATTTGACTGACTATAACTGGGAGAAGGTATATACAAGGTGTGATCAAACAATACAGTGAATGTTTAAATAAAAAAATTATTACAGTAAAAGACACATTGCCATTAATCTCCCTCAAAATACTCTCCCTTCCTTCAAACATGCTTATCCCTTTGTTCTTGCCACTTTCTGAAGCAGTTCTGGAAGTCCTCTTTCACAAGTGTCTTTAGTTGTGCTGTCATGGCTGCCTCAATGTCCTGAATCATTTTGACTTTAGGGGAGAGCCAGAAGTTGCACAGTGCCAGATTCGGTAAAAAAAGGTGGATGAGGACACACCATAATATTTTTATTTGACAGGCAGTGCCATACCAGAAGTGATGTGTGACCCAGAGCCTTTCTCCTATGTATACACACCAGAGGGTGGGAACCTTGGGAGCTATCTTATTGTAGAATTCTCCCTGCTCCACTACCCTGTCTTATGCAGTCACCTTTCAACATCCTTTGTGGCAGTAGACTAAAGTTTGTGTCCCCTATACTTACAATTGGTTTCTTAGTTTTCTCTTTGCATATGTTTGCCTAGAGTACTTTACTTCCACAGTTTCAACTACTTTTTATACAGTGTTAATTGATCTATCCTACCTAGCTGATTCTTCTGAACTCCATACCCATATTTTTAGCTGCCTCTTCATTATATCTGTTGGAATTTTCAATACAGATTCAAAGAAAATTCATTAATGCTCCTGTATACACACATAAAATAAAAACATAATTTTCCCTGTCAACTTTTTCTTTCTTTGAACGAGATCATCATTTACTGAGTTGCTCAAAACAGAAAACTTAGAGCTTTGGTTGAAATTTATTGAAGGCTTAGTATAGATCAGGGACTCTCTTAAATTCTTTACAAGTATTAACATTTAATCCTCACAACATCTCTATGGGGAAGATACTATTATTTGGAAACCTTGGCAAAGAATGTTTCTCTAGTATGAGGTGGGGCTAGACCCAACACTGTCTGGCTCAAGACCTAAGTTCTCAACCACTGTGCTGTCTATTTTTCTTTCCCCATGCCCACGTGGTTATTAAGTCCTATTTTATCTATGCAACATCACTGAAACTTATCTCCTTATCTGTAGCTGTAGTGTCATGCCCTTGGTTCAGGATCTCGTGGAATATATTTTTTAATCTCCAGACTGGGGTTCCCATCTACAACTCTTGCCTATTTCAAACAACCTTTATATCCCTGTCATATCAATCACACCTAAATGGAAAATGAAGCATTTACTTCCCTGCTTAAAGTCTTCCTATCCAAACTTCATAGCCTACCATACAAAGACTTTCTCCATCTGATTCCTGCCCATATTTTCTGTCTTGTCCCTTTGTTCATAAGTGCATTGTATCATGTGTCCCATGATACCTTTTTCTTTACATGTCTGTCTTGCCTTCACTATTGTGAATTCCTTGTGAGCAGGAATCTATACAGGTTAGTGCTCGGCATATAAAATGGACTCAATAAATATGCACTGAACAAACTGTATTTAGAATCTAGCTTTCCTTGTTTCAAGATTCATATTAAAAGATGACTTCAAGAAGTTAAATAAACACTTTATTTCTATGACTGAAAATACAAATATATATCATACAGTTCTCGCGATATGGAGTAGACCCCCATGTATTTCATTGTACCCCAAATTTTTCTATCTGTTGAGATTGGGCCCTGGTGTCTTATTCTCCATTTCATGAGTTAAACCAATATCTTTGTTCATAAAGGTATATGACTTCTTTAGTATAGGGAATAGAATCAATAATGTGGTAATAACTCTGTATAGTGATAGGTGGGTACTGTTGAATAACTATGATGTACACCTGAAACTAATATAATATTGCATGTTAGCTATATTTTAATAAATTGTTTTAAAAAAGGAGAAAAAAAGTATATGACTGTTTGTTTGCAGGTAATTGGATTCACAGCAAGGGTTTTCTAGTCAGACTGCTTCACTTTACCCCACTCCAACCCCACTTGTTTTACTGCTGGATAAATTATCTAACAGTCATCCTCCTATAAACTATATAAGCATTTGACTCTGACAAGGAAAATGGCAGATATCAGTGGTATGGACAGGATCACCCAAGTGCACTAATAATGGACTATCATAAACCTCACTTCCAAACAGCATGATTCAAATGTTCTTTCTCAAGTTGTAACTAACTGATACCCACAACTGGTTAGTTTGGGGACATTCTTGCTTTAACAAAACAAGCAAGGTTAATTTTTTGCAGTTAACCATTTTAAAATAAATTCTCGCATCAGAGAACTTTCAAGCTTTCTCTGTCTTGCCAAGGTTGCTCCCTTCCTGGTTTGCGCTTCTATTAATTTTCTTGTGCTCCTTTTGCTAAGCCCCGAGGGTGGACTCCTGACCTCCTTGCTGGAGGTGCGAATGATGCCAGAGTTAGTGACTGCTCTGTGGTTCCCCAAAGCTCCTCCTCTCCAGACCGTGACAATTCTTTGGATGCTGAGGTTGGGCAGCAGGACAGGGGACACTTCTGGGGTGCCGCTCCAAAGGGAGGAAGCCGAATCCTGGGGGCTGGAGAGGACGCGCAGGGGACCGGTGTGCAATGCGGAGAGTGGACCCTTTTGGCCAACCCACGGCTGCTCAACCTGCCCCCTGCTCTGGTTTCCCGCAAAGGCCGGCCGTGGGCCGCTGTCCACAGTGGGAGGTGCTGAAAGCAAGGAGAGGGCGCGGGGACAGCGAGGGGGGCAGCTCTTCAGAGCGCCCCCCTCCTTGCTCCGCGTCTCCTCCAGTCCTCCCCTCCTCCCGCAGCCATGTTCCAGGCGAGGGGAGGGGCGAAGGAAGGGGAGAGGGACGCGGGATCAGGGCGGAGAGAGCCGGCTCTGCCTCGGGGAAGGAGGGGATGAGAGTTGGGGAGAGCAGCGGGAGGAGGAGGAGGAGGAGGCAGTGGTGGTTAGCGCGGAGCCAGAGCTGGGTCCTGCAGTAGGACTCCCGGGAGCCACCATCATGGTGAAGAGGAAGAGCTCCGAGGGCCAGGAGCAGGACGGCAGCCGCGGCATCCCCTTACCAATCCAGACCTTCCTGTGGCGGCAAACCAGGTGAGGGGCGCAGAGGGCGCGCCGCGGGCCGCCCTGGGCTGGGGACGCTCCTGGGGCCGTCCGGGTCCTCTCTACCGCCGCCGCTGCTGCTGAGGCCGCGCCACAGCCTGCAGCTCCCTCTCTGGGGCTGGAAAGCAAGCCCTCTGCACCCGCTTAAAAACACGCATTTAAAAATATTTCAGCGAAGTTTGACAACAAGCAGATTGGCAGTTGCTGAATAAAATACATGCATTATTTAGGGGGCGGGAGGGCAGAGAGCCTAAGAAGAGGGGGCGGGGAACTAGAGAAGATAATTATGACTGGTTGTGCTCCTGCGTCCAATTCCCCTTCCGTCTCCTGCTGTAATTCCTGGTGACCTGTTGTTTTTCTAGCTCTGTTTGGCGAATATCTGCTATGCCCACTTGTTAACCAGTTTTGCTTGGATTCAGCGAGCGTAATCTTCCTGGTTAAAGCCCCTGAGGAGAATGATTTTTGATAAAGCGTTTTTTTTTTTTCTTTCTGGAAAGGCCTGAAATCTATTCCAATAAACAGGAAGGAGGCTTCTATTATTATTATTATTATTATTATTATTATTATTATTGTTATTGTTATTGTTATTATTATTGTTTTATTACTTTGGAGATTTATCATATAAGAAATTAGATTCTGAAAATCATGACTCACAAGCTGTGTTCATTAATCATTTTCAATATGACTGTACATGAGTAATGAACCACTTCTGACCATTGACGATTTAGAATCTGATTAGGGAAAAGTCTTCAGAATAAGAGTTGATACAGAAAACGCAGAGATCCACATCTTTTTCATATATGTAATTACACATGTAAAAGCAAATGTCGTCAGGTGTTCAACACCTGCTCATTAGCAAGCTATAGGAGGCAGGAAATTTGAGTTTCATAGCATCATGTCTTATTCATTGAAAAATATGTCATAAGGATGCTCTAATAATAATTTCATTTATGTTTATAATAAATATCTCTCTTAATTTTTCAGTGCATTTTTGAGGCCTAAACTGGGGAAGCAATATGAAGCCTCTTGTGTGGTACGTGATATTCACCATTTAATGATTTCCATATTCTGTATGGTAATTTCAACCCAAAGAAAGGCATTAAATCCTACTGACTATATATATTAATTCACTCAGCAAATATTAGTGAGCGCCTACTATATGCCAAGCACTGTTCTACATGATGGGATAGAGCAATAATCAAAGCAAATACAGAGTTTGCATTCTAGTGGGAGGGGGACAGGCCACTCACAGATACGTAAATACACAGTAAGCCAGACAGTGATACGTGCTATGGAGAAAAATTAAACAGAAAAGATTAGGGAGCACTAGGGTGGGGGTTTCATTTTAGAAGTGGTAGATGGATAAGGCTTGCCTGCTAATGTGACCCTTGGACAAAGACTGGAGGGAGAGAGGGAAGAATAACTGAGAGAGCAGAGGGAACAGCAAGTGTAAAGGACCTAAACCCCGAGTAGGCGGAGAGGTAGAGCAGTAAAACAGAAGGTGGAGAGATACTAGAGAACCAGGTGGTGGAGTGCCTTGCAAGGCAAATATAATAAATTAAACCGTTAATTAACAAAATCACAACTGCTATGTAGTGGAAGTTCATAAAATGAGTGTTTATGAACTACTCAAACAAAGTATTATGCAATTCTGAATTTTTATGACCTGTATTTGTTGTGTAAGTCTGAAAATAGAAGATATAAAATAGTGATTAAAATGATGCTATTCATATTTCTGCAAAATATAATGCCTTGCCCTGAGATTCTAAGATAATTCCATATCCCTACAGATTCCCATTTTAGAAACTGAGAGCTGAAGACATGAAATCATGAAGCAAAATTGAAATGGGATTTTCACAGACTTCATTAAAATTTGGATTCCACATAAAAATTTTAAAATTGTATATATTATAACCTAAAAGTGGAAACCTACCTATTTGGAGATTGCCATGAATATTTGCAAATGGCTATATAGATGACCCTCTAGAAGAAGCTCTGAAATGTGTTAGGGCCGCAAGCTGATGGAAGCCAACTAGAAAATTTCTCTCTCTCTCTCTCTCTCTCTCTCTCACTCTTTCTCTCTCTCTCAGGACTTTGTTTTGTTGCATGTCCTGCCCTTCAAAGTTGTCACAGATATTTTTAAAATCTAACTTTCTAGAAAGAGACTTTTAATGGAATTTTTTATATTTCATTTAGAGTTATTTGACACTTGAAATCTTTGAAATCTTAAAACATGCTTACAATTATACTAGCTTAAAATAATTCTGAGTTTTCTCTGTTCTTGGCAAAGATACGTCTGACATTTTTAATGTCACAACATAAAATAGTTAAGCCACATTCATGTAGATACAGGGAGATAAAGATCTAAATTAAAAGTTATTTTGTCTACTAAAAATTACCTGAGGCCTATGAAATATAAAAATATTTGGACCTGTGTTGTCAGCATATCCAAAGGCCTTTATTTAGTTTGATTTCACTCCTTACCCAAACTTCAGCATGCTTTTCATTATGAATTTCTTATTTTCCTTTTTGAGTTAAAAAGTAAATAGTTTTCTTTGGAGAATCTCTGTATTAAGCCATGTCTTTTTCTCAGGTATCCTAATAACTCCAATAATACAGCTTACACACTTGGAAGTTTATTATGATCACTCTAGAGCACACTTACAGAATGTTCTAGACCAGCAGTTCTCAACCTTCCTAATGCCGCAACCCCTTAATACAGTTCTTCATGTTGTGGTGACCCCCAACCATAAAATTATTTTCATTGCTACTCTATAACTGTAATTTTGCTACTGTTATGAATTGTAATGTAAATATCTTTTTGTTTTCCGATGGTCTTAGGCGACCCCTGTGAAAGGGCCGTTCGACCCCCAAAGGGGTCGCGACCCACAGGTTGAGAACCGCTGTTCTAGACCATTTGGGCCATTAAGTACCAATCGAGTTCTGTCCATAGAAGTCAAATGCTTATTAAACTTATATTTGGTAGCTACACTTTCCCCAACGCTTTGTAGTGATATACTCCACCCCTTAAACAAAAACAAAAACAAAAACAAAACAGAAAAACAAAAAAAACTGAGTAAATCAAAGTTATTCTGGGGCGCTATACTCTCTGATAATATCCCTGGCCAGGATAGGAGAGTTAAATCAGCAAAGCAAAAATAGCTCATTTCCATCATCCCTCTCTCCCTTTTTCTCTCCCTTTCTTTCTTTATTCAACAGGTATATTAAATATTTTTATGGTTTTAAGCATTAGTTATAGTGTCCTGTGCCCAATCATTGCTAAGAACAAGGAAAAATTCAGGGACCCTAAAATTAGATTTCTTGAAAGAGTCGTATCTTATTTAACACTTGTTGAACATTGACATAAATTCTGTTCCTCAAAACACTTTCACAAAAGACATTTCACTTTGGTGTGCAGTTGTGACAGCCTCTTTGGATGACTCAGCAGCATTATAAAATATTGCATCAAAAAATTTCATAAAGTACATGTGTTGTACTCTTTGTTAGGGGAAGTTTATTTGGATGGATATGATAATCATTTAATAATTCAAGCCATATACTTTGGATAATAGCTGCAAGTGGGTAGATAATAGGAAATTATCACTGACCCAATGCATGTCAACATACGCAATGAAATGCAACGCAAGTGCACTCTAAAGAATCTGGTCCAGTAATTTGCATCTTTTAGGATATACAGTACCTTGATACCATTTTTTGCACCAATCAGAATCTCTGATTCCTTATTTTACATATTTTCTTTTTCTTTTTGTATCTATAGTCCTTTGAACGAGTGTTGGTAGAAAACAAGCTGCATGGCCTCTCTCCCGCCCTCTCAGAAGCCATCCAGAGCATTTCCAGATGGGAGCTGGTGCAAGCAGCTCTGCCTCACGTCCTCCACTGCACTGCAACCCTGCTTTCAAACAGGAACAAGCTAGGTTGGTGCTCCTGCGTTACATATTTATAGCATACCATCATCCTTTGAGTTCAACGTTCATAATAACATTTATTGGCTACTTACTATTTTCCCAGGCACTGTGCTCATGTTATCTCACTGAATTCTCACAACCACAACACCCTCCCCCCGCATATTGGTAGCACTACTATCTCTATTTTACCAATGAGGGAACTGGCTCTTTTAATTTTAATTTTTTAATTTTATGGGTAATATGTGAATACATTCTCCTTTTAAACATTAAAATATTACAGGAAAGCTAAAGAGTCTCACCCATCCCAGAATGGTTCCCATCGGAGTTGTCTTCTTTGCCATCCCAGCTCTGAAAGCAACCAATTTCACTTTGTAGTACTGTGTGTTTGTGCGTGCATGTACATAAAGAGTGTTTTTCTTGGGCTGGCAGAGTGGCACATTGGTTAAGAGCTGGCTTGGGACGCCAGCTCTGAGCAGCAGGGCTCTGGTTCAGATCCCACATGAGGGCCAGTGACACTGCCCTCTACCGCTAAGGTGCTAAACAACAGCTCAACCTGGAGCTGGGCTGCTGTGAGTCACTTGCGACAGTGTAGGCTGCAGCCCCTGCTGCAGTGAACCACTGTGTATAGCCAGCAGCCCGTGTGAGCTGCCAAGAGCCGCCATGAGTGGCCGTCCAGAGGCCGGCGAGCAATCTGCCTCATCCGGGAAGAGCGCAATGATAATACCAACATGGGCCAGTGAAGCAACATCCTCCACAACTAGACTGAAGAACAAAAAGTACAGCAACTTGTCTGTTCCCCTTCCCCGATTCCCTTATGCTGTTCCCCTCCCCCAATTCCCCAATAAAACCTTTCAAAAAAAAAAGTGTTTTTCTTTTTAAGATTATTTTGTAGATTGCTTTTATGACATGACAACCTAT
This sequence comes from Hipposideros armiger, assembly GCF_001890085.2. Lineage (NCBI taxonomy): Eukaryota > Metazoa > Chordata > Mammalia > Chiroptera > Hipposideridae > Hipposideros > Hipposideros armiger. The sequence continues at coordinate 600,738 of NW_017731618.1, forward strand.
CCTAGCCATCTACTCCATGCCATGTCCATGTACGTGTTCTTTTCTATCCAGTTCTTTTCCCTCATTTGGCTCTCTGCTCAAATGTTACCTTTATAGAGGGGGTTTCCTGGACATACTGTCTAAAATAGAATAGTTGTTATCTTCAGAGCCTATACCCTTAACCATTATGCTGTCTATTTGGAAATACACAGTTGACCATGGAACAACATGGCGGGTGGTGGTTAGGTTCCCCTTTACCCTCTACCCTGAATTGAGAATCTTCATATAACTTTCACTCTGCAGTAAGCCCTTGGTATCCACGGACTCAACCAACCGCAAATTTGAAAGTATGTATTTTCTATTCTCGGTTGGGAAACTGCAGTTGGGAATGCAAAAATATTGTTTTCAATCCACAGTTGGTTGAGTCTATGGATATGAAACCCAAAGATAGGAAGGGTCAACTATATTCATTGAAATATATCCCCGCCTGTAAGTGCACCCATGCAGTTCAAACCCATGTTCTTCAAGGGTCAACTGTATTTGGTATCTGACTGAGGAGATGTGATGCCTACAATTTTTCCTCCTATGAAATCATGCCATTCTGGAGAGACTGCAGCCAGGTAGAAAGCCCCAAAACAAGAATGTGCCCTTCCAGGGGGTGGTTAGAAGGGGTACAGAGAAATGCTAGTGTCTCCTAGGAAATCAAACCACAGAGCAAAGCAAGGATGTTCTTTCCAGTCTCCAAACTGACATCCGTTGTTTTGGTTACAGAGTTTGCCTTAACTTAGCTTTGTGGTTGTCTCATGCAGGCCACCAGGATAAACTGGGTGTTGCCGAGACAAAGCTCCTGCACACCCTGCACTGGATGCTCCTGGAGGCCCCCCAGGACTGCAACAGCGAGCGGTTTGGGGGCACCGACCGAGGGTCCAGCTGGGGTGGCAGCAGCAGTGCTTTCATCCACCAGATTGAAAACCAGGCTTCTCCAGGGCAGCCTTGCCAAAGCAGCTCCAACGATGAAGAAGAGAACAATCGAAGAAAGATATTCCAGAACTCCATGGCTACAGTGGAGCTCTTTGTATTTCTGTTTGCTCCTCTGGTCCACAGGATCAAGGTAAGCAGAAAGCTAGTGTTAGGCTGACAGGGGAGAGAGGTGCGGTGAGGGTGGGCTTCAGATTCTATTTCCATATTGGGTTGTCCGTGTCCTTGTATGATCTTATGGCCAGCCAAGACATGGAGAGCTTTATTTCTATATTAAACTGCTGAACATTATTTCAGTAACACAATTCTCCACCTATTACTTACCAACTTAAAAATCTTCAATGGTTCTCCATCTGCCAACATATTCAACATGGCATATAAGGTCAATCACGATTGGGATTTTAAGCTTCTCTCTTAATTGATTAATTTCCAGTCCCTGCTGTACCTCATGATCCACTTTGGGGGTCATAGGAACCAGTCCTGAACATGCTCTTCCTGTTTACTCTGCTCTCCTTTCCCTTCTCGTTCCTCTCATGATTCTTCAAACCTCAACTTCGGTGTCATCATTTTCATGAATCTTTTCCTCTGACCTTCCCCATGTAGATTTAGGCGCTACCTCCCGTTGTATTTCGATAGCATTTGGCAGCTACTTCTATTATGATATAGGGTCTAGAGCAGAAGTTTTTAATTTTCATCTGATTTGGATTTTTTGAATTTATTTCAACCTGAGAATTGCTTTCTACATATTTTTAAACACATAAAATAAAAAACATAGGATTACATAGAAACCAACTGCATGAAAATACAATTATGTCCATGTACCCTTTGGATCTGAAAGAGTCAATATCATCTGAATTTGGTGTGCCACCTGTCTCCAGCTGTGTGCTCTTGGTGATATTACTTAACTTCTTGGATCCTCCATTGCATAAAATTGTGGTGGCCTCTAACACAGGGTGAATGCATGTGAAGATACAGTGTAATTCAAACACATGGAAAGAAATCAAGGACCAGTTGTTATTTCTGTGAATTAAGAAATCACAGTATTCCATCTAAGTGCTAAGATAAGAGATAAGAAGGAATTAATATGCTCAACTGTTCTTTAATAGAATATTAGAATCCTAATGAATGGGTTTTTAAGTTAGATATATACAGAGGGTGCCAAAAAAATGTATACACGTTTTAAGAAAGGAAAAAACTGCATTAAAATTGTATCGATAACAAAAGATGAATATAAATCATGTGTATACATTTTTTGGCACCCCTGGTGTGTGTGTGTGTGTGTGTGTGTGTGTGTGTGTGTGTGTGTGTGTGTGTATATATATATATATATATATATATATATATACATGAAGGTGGCTGTGAGTCTATTAATAATCACTATGAGGGGAATGGACTAATGAGCCTTTTCACCTATTTTAGCTTTAGTTAAAATTCACCTTCAATGGACTCTTTCCCATTGCTGGTAGAAATAGAATTGAAATTGCCTGTAAGTTCCCCAAATGCTTTGCATGCACTGCCCATCAAACATATAAACATTTTAAATATTACTAAAGCAAATGAAATTGCTGCTTTAGAAGCTTTGATTTTCCATTTTAAAAAGTATCTTATAAAAGTTAACTTAATGGAAAGCCTTGCTTTCCCTGAGCCTGTCACCCTGGCCTGCGGGACGGCAGGCCCTCGTTCCTCCCTCACCTCCCTCCATCTCACTAACCTCTCCCTTGTTCACTCACCTCTGGGATCACCCTCAAACTAGACACGTTCATTCTGGATTTTAGGTCCCTGCACTGGTTTTCTCCTGTTTGAAACATTTACCCCCATACTCCACCCTTAGACTCTCACATGGCCATGTCCTTCTCATTGATTTACTCAAACCTCCCATGTCACCACCTCAGAAGGTATTTTCTTCCTCCTCTCTTCCTATAATACTCTAGACCTATCTTTATTGTTATTTTTAGTTTAGTTTGTTAGTTAGTTTAGTTTAGAAACAAACTAAAAATAACAATTATGGGTCTCTCTTTCCCATTAGGATCTGAATGGTTTTAGGGTAGAAATTATCATTGTGTTCTGGATCGCTAACACAGTGCCTGTATTTTGAAGGTATTTACTTAATATGAATGAATAATATGAATGAATTAATTCACTGATTAAGAAATAAATTTATAAAAGTGACTTATCCTTTTGTAAGAAAGTGTATAATTTAATGTATATGTTTAATTTAAGTTTATAACTAGCTTAAATATTTCACATGAAATAATAATGTAGAAACTCTGTCAAATGTATTATTCATTTTATACCAAACTTAATTTTATCAGTGAAAAAAATGAATATTTACACCTAAGGGATCTACTTTAAATGTGGTATCAATATTTTCTTGATTTGATCATATTCATTTATTCCTTCAATTAATATTTATTGAATGCCTACTCTATGCTAGGCACTGTGCTAGAGAAACAGCAGGGAATAAAACAAAACCTAAGCCCTCAAGGAGATTTTTATAAAATCCATATGTGTGAAGTAAACAACTTTAAAATGGAGTTTAAAATAATAGCTGTTCAAGTAGATCTGTCTAAGCTACTAGTAAACACATTTAGAATGGCTTCATGCCATCATGGAAACAGGCTTTCAGTGCAAGCAGGAAAAGCTTCTGAAGTGTGGGATGTTGAGTCTACCAATGTTTACACCCTCTGGTTTTTCCCAGGACCTTTCTAGATCACCTGCCCCTTAGCTGTTTGAATGATAGTGCCTTCTCCAGCTACGAGTTTCTGGTGATGTATGCATACATAGCATTGGGTGACCCATTAAAGGGGACCCTATAAGAGGAATTAGGGTCCCAAAATTTATACGTTCAGCCAACTTAAGATGCTTATAAAGGAAAACAGGAGGACACCATAGGTTCTGCAGGTAATCAGGTCTGAAGGTGATTGTATTTAATAGTGTTATTTGGGGAAAGTAAAATTAATTAATGATTAAGTATTGATGCTTGAAGGGAAATGCACGTAGAAGGACATCTCAGCTTTTCTTCAAGAGATAAACAGTCTAGTTGGGAGTATATCAAATAAAACAAAATGATGACAGTAACTGCCAGTGAGTGCTAAGTGTCACCAGGATAGACCACATGTTGAGGGCCGGGGTTTCCGTATAAGAGTTCTTCCTGCTGCAGTGTCCATTGGAGTTTTATTTGTGTCAAAATTACTTATGGGAAACATGGAAAAGGACTGAGCTTAGAAACTACAAAATCATTGAAACCAGGTCAATTGAGATTTAGCATCCTGCATTTCTGGAGACAAATTTGATAAGCTTTCCTTACGACTAATTCCCTACTTTCTGGATTTAATACACAACGCTATGCAGCCTCCCCCATATCCATTTCAAGGGAAGTTGGGTTTACTATCTCCTTAACTCTAGACCTGCCTGTCAAGCTCTTTATTCAGTATTTCTATTTAAATGGCTAACAAGCATCCCAAACCTAACATGTCTAAAACTAAGCCCCTGGTACCCCAAACCTCCTCTTTCATCTTGCACATTTTTATCAATGGTAAAGCCAAAAATCTTTGACACCTTTTCCCCTTCTACTCTACTTCTGTAAGTTCTACCTTCAAAATGTGTTCAGAATCTACCATTTCTCATTTTGCCCTCTACTAACACCCTAGTCTAATCCTCTTTCACTTAGATGATAATATAGATAATATAGCTTCCTAACTAGTTTCTTTTCACCCTTGCCCTTATTCTCCATAGCCTGAGTGATCCTATCAAACCATAGTCAGTTATGTCACTCCACTACTCAAAACCCTCCAGTGGCTTCCCGTCTTACTCAGTAATTGCTGAAGTCCTTATTATGACCTGGCAGGCCCTGTATTATTTGGAACTTGATAACTTCTCTGACCATATTTTTTTCTGCAGCTCTGTCATTCTCTTGACTCCTGGTCACAGTCCCCTTGACATATGAGGCATACTTACAACCCTGCACTTTCTGATCCCTTTTCACATAGTGCTTTTTCTGGAAGTATCTACATGGCAGCTTCTTCATTTCACTCAAATCTTTTCTCAAAAAATATCTGCACAATAAGGCCTTCCCTGGCCATCCTGTCTAAAATAGCAACACTTTGCCTGATAGATCCCTTTACCTGCTTTATTCTCCTTTGTATTAGGAGAACAGAAATGTTTATATGCTTTGTTCACTATTATATCCTAGAACCTAAAATAGTACCAAGTACATGGTAGATAGTCTATAAATATTTGTAGAATGAATGTACCTTTACAAGGAGTCCTAGAAGCTTTCCTATTGTGGGCACTGCTGTGGTGCCAGGACCCCAGTCTATAACTTAAGAAGAGCCCTCTCTCTACCCACTAGCAGGTTTATTCAGCGATTTCTTCAGCCTTCCCAGTTGAAGGTTCCCTTGACACTGAGCTACACTGATTCACCATTTGCAGAATCATTTTTCTTTTTTCCCCAATTTCTTCCCAGCTCTTATCTTTCTCAATCAGTGGTTTTCAACCACGGCTACATGTGAGAGTCACCAGGGGAACTTTAGAAAACCTCATAACGACTCTAATTTAATTGGTCTGGTTAAGGGAGGAAGTGGGACCTGGGCCTCCTGTGTTTTAAAAGCTCCCCAGGAGATGATAATATGCAAGTCAGGGTTGCAAATCACTGCCCTAAGTGAATCCCTAGTTTTCAGGGGTGTTCATCAGTCTCCTATCACATTCTCAGCTTCCATCTATCTTTATGTTGTTTTAAGAGCCTGGATTGTTTAAAATGTAATCTCAGGATGTCATATATTTGTATTTATACAACATGAGATTGCATTTTTAAACATAGCCTTTCAAAATGATGTAATGATGAAACACAAAATGTGCTCCCTGGAAGAAACTTTAAATTGTAGATAAATTTAGTGAGTTTGGGTTGTGAAGTCAGTGCAATTCAGCAAGTATTTATCGAGCACCTATTGTGCACACAATTCCAAATGCTGTGTTAAACATTATGATGATAGGGGCTATGGGACGGAGGATGCCTGATATATCCCTACCTCAAGGAATGAAAGATTGTTGAGAAGGCAACATTACAAATAGTACATTAGGAGAGGTCAAAAATATATGCTCCTGATTCCATGAAACTCAAGAACAAGAGATGAACTGGAGAATAGAAAGTCATAATAGCCAGCATCTGAGGATATTGTCTTATGAGGAAGAAAGAAGGACAGTTAAATCATTAAGAGGAATAATAATGATTACCATAAGGAAAAAGATCTGCCAAGGCTTGAAATAAACATGCCTCCATCACGGCTAACACAAAACAATAATTTGTGGGTTTTATGCTTTGCCCAAAGCTGAATTTTAATTAAATATTAATTTTGTCTGAAGCAAACCACCATGATTTCTGTAGTAATTATGACGATAACTCAGGGCTATTGGTTTACCCTGGAAACACTTATTTGTGTGATGAAAGAAGATCTAGAAGGGCAACCTATTTTGAAAGAAATCTTGTGAATGGTGTTAATTCTTGCGTTAACTAGTTTCTTCAACCAGTTCTTAGAGGCCAGTTACTGGACATAGATCTTCTCTTCCCCCAGGAATCTGACCTCACGTTCCGACTGGCCAGCGGGCTTGTTATATGGCAGCCCATGTGGGAGCACCGGCAGCCCGAAGTCTCTGGCTTCACAGCACTGGTGAAGCCCATCAGGAACATCATCACAGGTTCGTGGCTCAGACACTCAGTGGGACGGTCTTAGCAGGCTCCCTCAGGTGCAGGGATGAGGGTGATGGGAGCATTTGCCCTTAAGAAGCCAAGAAGAAGAACATTGTTCCAGGGAGTAGTTATCTAAGTGTCTCAGGTACAGGGCTCTTTCACATGATGAGAAACTCCAAGGGCACATGCTGTTGTGTTGTGTGACTTTGAGTAAGCCATTTAAACTTCCCATGCCTCAGTTTCCTCACCTGTAAAGTGAGAGTTAAGATATATTACTAGTACTTCCAGGGTTGTTATGAGGAATAAATGAATTAATATATGTAAAATTGCTTAGAATGCCAAACACACAGTAACTGAATAAGTGGTAGCTATTGATATTGTTATTATGTCATCATCATCATCATCATCATGGTAGATGGAGTAGCAGTTCCTTAACAATTTCATCTGAGGACTTGTGGTAAGATGGCAGAATAGACAGATGCTGTGCCGACTGCCTCCCGGGATCACACCACAATTACAAGTAATTTATAAGATATTCAACCTCGGAAGTTCCCTGGACCCTAGATGAGCAGTACCTCTAAACAAAAGACTTAAGGAGGAGGCCACATCGAGTCTGGTAGGAGGGGCGGAGACGAGAGAGGGCAAACCCTGTGAGGGACACCTCAGCGGTGGGGAGGCTTCTCCAGTTGGGGGCGAGACCCTCCGGCCCCACACCGCGCTCACCACCCCAGAGTTACTTTGCCGGGAAGAGGAGTTCTATGATAGCTGGAAGTAGAAAATAGTGAGGACTCTCTTTGCTCAACTCGGTGAGGCTGAGGGCAGGTGGAGAACCAGTGGAGCCGGCAAACCTACTCGCTCGCTGGTGAGCACTCACCCGGTTCCTGGTGGAGGGAGTAGCTTTGTGAGCGGGGCCCAGGGGCCTGTGGGAAGGACTGAACTGAGTGCCTTTGGCATGGGAGCTGGAGGTTTTGGGACCATTATTCCCCTGGTGTGGAGCTTGCATGTGAGTAGTGCACAGGAGGGCGCCATTTTTTCAGGGCTGGGCCTTCCCAGAGAGGCTCAGATCTGGGACTGCAATGGTCTGCTGGAATTGGCGCAAGAGTGCCTGTGTGTGTGTGTGTGCATACGGCCTTGGATCCCCTCCCTCCACACCGTTTGTGCTGTGTAGCCAGGGAAACGCCTGTCAGGCCCACTCCGACTCCAATAGACTGCTTATTGGGACCTGGAAGTGCACAACTCGCCTTAGGTCCCCGATTTCTGCACTGCACCGTGCAGAGTTGCCTGGGTGGTGATTGGCTGTTGGGCTGCTTGGCCTGATCTTTGAGCAGCTGATTGGGACAGGCTGAGACAGGGAGTTTTCCTGGGAGTGTAGGGCCACGAGCTGTGTGCCTGAGTGATTCGGCCAGGGCTTTCCAGGCGAGTTTGTGTGGGCTGGCTGCCCATGCAGGAGTGTATGCTGCTCTGACCTGGTGGGGGCCACTGACCACATCTTGTGGTGCCTTGGGGTCCTGCCCCACCCACCTAGAGCTGTGTTGCCAGGGGCACCCTGAGCCCCTGGTCCCTGGTTCCTACCTCTGCAGGCCACAGAGGGTTTTTTCAGCAGCGGACAGCACGCAACAACTTGTGAGGATTTTTGGTGGTGAGCACAGTTCCAGAGCACACAGCAACTAATTGTGGGATGCTTACTTCAAGTCTACAGGGATGTCAGTGCATGACGCACTGAGCTCCTCCCCCCAACAGCTGGTGCTGAATCGCCCAGAATCTCTCTATTGCTGAGCAAGTGGTCTGCAGATTAAAGTGGGCAGAGAGCCCCTCCCCGCCCCTTTTTTTCTTTCTTCTTTTTCCTTTTTTTTCCCCTTTTTCTCTTTTTTCTTTTTCTTTCTTTTCTTTTTTCTTTTCTTTTTTTTGGTCTTTCTAGGTGATCTAACACATTGAAGCAATCAGAGTGACAGCCAGAACGAAGAAACAAAGAAACATGTCCCAATTGTAAAAGATCAAAAGAAACCTCAAGAAATGGAACTAAATGAAACAGAGGTATCCAACCTTTCAGAGACAGAGGTTAGAACACTGATGATAAGAATGTTTCAGGAACTTAAGGAGGACATAAAGAAGGACACAGAAATAATAAAAAACAACCAGGTAGAACTAAAGAATACAATATCTGAAATGCAGAACACACTCAAAGGAATCACCAGTAGATTAGATGAAGCAGAGGATCGGATCAGTGATGTAGAAGACAAAGTAGCAGAAATCAAATCAGGAACAAGACAAGGCTGCCCACTTTCACCACTTCTATTCAACATAGTTCTGGAAGTTCTGG